>NC_074671.1:9795024-9902524 GCF_029448725.1 Salvelinus fontinalis
TTGTTACATGACATAATGAAGTTTATTAAAGTAAGGACAAAACACGAAAACACTTCAACAAACTACAAAACAAATAAACGATATAGACAGACCTGGACTTGAGAACTTACAAGATACGAAGAACACACGAACAGGAACAGACTGCATACACGAACGACAAAACGAAACAGTCCCGTGTGGTAGACATACAGACACGGAATACAACCACCCACAACAAACAATGTGAAACAACCTCCCTATATATGGTTCTCAATCCAGGGAAAAACGACAACCACCTGCCTCTGATTGAGAACCATACAAGGTCAATTAAACCTGACACTTAACATAGAACAAACAACACAGACTGCCCACCCAGCTCACGTCCTGACCCACTAAACACAACTATACAAAAGGAAAACAAGGTCAGGAACGTGACAGTTCCAAACTTCTTCCATTTCAGAATGATAGAGATCACTGTGTTCTTGGGCACCTTCAATGCTGCAGAAATGTGTTGTTACCCTTCCCCAGATCTGTGCCTCGACACAATCCTGTCTCGGAGTTCTTCGGACATTTACTTTGACCTCATGGCTTGGTTTTTGCTCTGACATGCACTGTTAACTGTGGGACCTTATATAGACGTGTGTGTCTCAAATCATGTCCAATCAATTGCATTTACCACAGTTGGTCTCCAATCAAGTTGTAGAAACATCTCAAGGATGATCAATGGAAACAGGATGCACCTGAGCTCAATGTTGAGTCTCAAAGGGTCTGAATACTTATGTAAATAAGGTATTTTTGTTTTATATATTTTATACATTTGCAGACATTTCTAAAAAAACAGTTTTTACTTTGTCGTTGTGACCTATTGTGTGTAGATTGCTGAGGATGTTTATTTATTTCATCCATTTTAGAATAAGGCTGTAACGTAACAAAAAGGTGGAAAAAGTCAAGGGGTCTGAATACTTTCCGAAGGCACTGTATGCAGGGAATAGGTAGCCATTTGGGACCTATCTCTGTGAACTGCAGGTCAATATGTATTATTATCATTATTCAACACCATAAACCCCAGCTGAAGTGCTGAGGGGTTGTTGAGTGCACTGGCTGTGTGTTTAGTACTCAGCTAGGTTTTCATTATTCCCCTCACAGAGCCAGAGCTGAAGTGCTGAGGGATGCTACGATGTGTGTGTGTGTGTGTGTGTGTGTGTGTGTGTGTGTGTGTGTGTGTGTGTGTGTGTGCACGGTATGTAAGTGTGATGTGAGAGGACTGTGTAATACGGTGTTTGAGTACAGTGTGTGTATGTGTGTGTCGGTGCGTGAGTGTATGTGTGAGTGTGTTTGTGCTCGAGTGTGTGGGTGCGTGTTGTGAGTTCATGCATTGTGTGTGTGTCAGTGCTGGGCAAGGCTTGATATTATGTAGACCCTATGCTGAGTGTTGAGAGTGTTTCAGAGAGACTGAGGTGAAGATTAGAGCTGGATGTTGCAGCTAATTAAAACATCCTGAAGCAGGCAATTATAATCTGACGCAGAGAACCACAGGCTGGCAAAAAAAAAAACATGGTGGTGGGAAAAAAAATGGGCATAGATTTGTTCTGAGTGAAAATTGTCCAATACAGTATTATGTTTTGTGAATTGCTAGTGTGTACTGAAGGTTTATGTGTGTCAGTGTGTTCACTAATATAATTCAACAGTCGTTGGTTTTTGAATGTAGTCAAATCTCATGAGATGTAAAACATCTTCTATTGTCCACACTATTAGAGTACATTTACATATCCCATTACATCATATTACTATTCATGACATATGACAAACCATTCCATCCCTTTTAATAAGTGGCACTATAGTTTTGTTTGTATGAACATTCTTACATATTCCTTTTAAGATTGTGACCAAGAAAATTCCAATGTGAATTCCAGTTCCTATTTGGGTAAACCAAAATGTTTTATATGTCGGTATCAGTATTTTGTCTCCCCCATACCCCAACTTATTTTAAGGAGTTTTGTTTACACACCTCCTTGACAGTATAAATACAGACGCATCAAAAGACACATATTCGTCCAATACAGAGTAGCACTGAGTGAGAGTTTTACTCTAATTTACAGATAACGAACGTTATGCTAAACGTTATGCTAAACGTTATGCTAAACGTTGTGCTAAACGTTATGCTAAACGTTGTGCTAAATGTTGTGCTAAACGTTATGCTAAACGTTGTGCTAAATGTTGTGCTAAACGTTATGCTAAACGTTGTGCTAAATGTTGTGCTAAACGTTATGCTAAACGTTATGCTAAACGTTGTGCTAAACGTTATGCTAAACGTTATGCTAAACGTTATGCTAAACGTTGTGCTAAACGTTGTGCTAAATGTGCTAAACGTTGTGATAAACGTTATGCTAAACGTTATGCTAAATGTTGTGCTAAACGTTGTGCTAAACGTTGTGCTAAATGTGCTAAACGTTGTGCTAAACGTTATGCTAAACGTTATGCTAAACGTTTTGCTAAACGTTATGCTAAACGTTATGCTAAACGTTGTGCTAAACGTTGTGCTAAACGTTGTGCTAAACGTTGTGCTAAACGTTACGCTAAACGTTATGCTAAATGTGCTAAACGTTGTGCTAAACGTTATGCTAAACGTTGTGCTAAACGTTATGCTAAATGTGCTAAATGTGCTAAACGTTGTGCTAAACGTTGTGCTAAACGTTATGCTAAATGTGCTAAACGTTGTGCTAAACGTTGTGCTAAACGTTGTGCTAAACGTTATGCTAAACGTTGTGCTAAACGTTATGCTAAATGTGCTAAACGTTGTGCTAAACGTTATGCTAAACGTTGTGCTAAACGTTATGCTAAATGTGCTAAACGTTGTGCTAAACGTTGTGCTAAACGTTGTGCTAAATGTTGTGCTAAACGTTGTGCTAAATGTGCTAAACGTTATGCTAAACGTTATGCTAAACGTTGTGCTAAATGTGCTAAACGTTATGCTAAACGTTGTGCTAAACGTTGTGCTTACATTGGATTAACAGCAAAGCATTTCCTGGCCACGCCAGTGCAGTGGGACACAGACTGTGTTCTGGTGACCGTTGAATGTAGCGGCCAAAGGATACTACAATATACTCTCTAAACACACACACAATGAATAATACATCTATAATCTTTAACCCACAAAGCTAAATATTACTGAGGCCCTGTGAGACGGCCAAACCACCTACAAGGTAGGCCAAGATAATCAGAATGATAATCAGAATCTGTGAAAATAATTTAATTCCAATGTATTGTATAGTCTTAATGGTTTTTTTTCACTGTACCACGTGTTGTGATTAAAAAGGTTTAATTTGATGGTAGGCTATATGCCCATCCTTCTGATACTGTTAAGGCCAGGCACCACAGACTGAAATTACATTTTTATTTTATTTGGAAGTTTTTGGTATTTTAATCCATTAATATTATATTAGTATTTTCCAAAAGTGAACATTAAAATGTTTTAATAAAACTTGATGAAAAGGGATGAGAATGTTAACCACTTCAAAATGAACATACGTCAATGTTTTCGAAGCACACTACATTATACTACACATCATTTAAAAGCCCATTTCATTCAGAGTTACAAACTGGGTTATATTTAGTGACTTACTTTGAAGAGATGGTGATTGAGTCTAAACAGGCATTCCGTAGTCAAAATTCAGTGCGTATTTCTATAACTCCTCCTGAGTGGCGCAGTGGTCTAAGGCACTGGTTCTCAGTGCTAGAGGCATCACTACAGACCCTGGTTCAATCCTGGGTTGTATCACCACTGGCCGTGATTCTGAGTCCCGTAGGGCGGCGCCCAATTGGCTGAGTGTTGTCTGGTTAGGGGAGGGTAGGCCGTCATTGTAAAAAAATATTTGTTTTTAACTGACTCGCCTAGTTTTTTATTTTTATTTATTTTATTTTACCGTTATTTTACCAGGTAAGTTGACTGAGAACACGTTCTCATTTGCAGCAACGACCTGGGGAATAGTTACAGGGGAGAGGAGGGGGATGAATGAGCCAATTGTAAACTGGGGATTATTAGGTGACCATGATGGTTTGAGGGCCAGATTGGGAATTTAGTTAAATAAAGTTAAAATAAAACTGCTGTTTCCTGGAATTCAGACTCCTCCCAACTAATTTTTCTCAGCCTCAGAAACATCTGCATTCACCAAATGTTGTGTGGTTATCCTTAGACATATTCTCCAGATTTACACAGAGACTTTAACCTTTGCCAAAGTTTCAAAACATTTAGTTGTTTAGAAGGAGTGCAATGGAGAATTGAGTTATTGCCAGGGTTGGGTAGGTTACTTTCTAAATGTAATCTGTTACAGTTACAAGTTACCTGTCCAAAATTGTAATCAATTTGGATTACCCAAACTCAGTTACGTAATCTGATTACATTCCATTACTTTTAGATTACTTTCCCCTAAAGAGGCATTAGAAGAAGACAAAAATGTTTGTTATCAATTGAATGACATCTATTGCAGGATAAATCAATGTTAAAGTTTACATAGCTGGCCATATATGGATGTTCAATGTTACTTATTATGTTGGTTATGTAGGCTTCTTCTAACCCATCGCTTTCTACTACATATAATAATATGATTATATTATATCTTTACATTATTAACCAAAGTCTATCAGAATTCCAGTCATTCCAATAAATGTTAAACCCCTTGATCTTCAAGAATATGACTTGGAAATATGGAAGTATAGATCAGCCAAATTTTTTAACCTGAGCAGGAGATGTTCACCCCTCCGTGTCCAGACTGCAAATGAGTCGTGCATGCGGGAAGCTGCCGCTGGCGGATCCCGCCCTGGGGAACATCCCCAGGGCGGGATGTAAATGTAAAATGTTCTTTGTCTAAAATAAAACACTGCATTTGACTCACACAGCCTCAGTCACTTACTCACCTTGTCCACTGTGTGTGTGCCTCTCTGTGACATAAGCTAAACATCTAGCTGGCTAGCTCATCATGTCTCAGTCTAAACTGTACACTCAAAAATACAGAAAGGAGTGGGAATCAAACCCTGAATTCAAAGGCTGGTTGAAGCCGTTTATTGGAGATGATACACGGGCATACTGCCTGTATTGTAAGGCTGATTTCTACGCCAAACTTAGTGATGCAATAAAACACATGACAACTCAAAAACATACTCAAAAGGCAAAGCCTTATAACAGTTCCACCCAAAACAAACGGCCATTTATTGTCAAAAAAATTGACTCAGCAAAAAAGTCTGAGGCCACCATGGCATTAGCTATCGCTGAACACTGTTCCATGCTGGCATATGATCACATTGGAGAAGCATGTAGAGCTGCTTTCTCAGACTCCACTGCTGCTACCCACTTCAAAATGCACAGGACAAAGTGCACAGAAATGATTAACGGGGTTCTAGCACCATACTTTCTGAAAAAGTTGGTCGCAGATGTGGGTGACCAGCGTTTCAGCCTCCTCCTCGATGAGTCCACGGATGTAAGTGTTTCTAAGTACCTGGGGGTTGTGATAAGGTACTTTAGTGACACCAAGCTGAAAATTGTATCAACATTTCTGGGGCTTGTTGAGTTGGAGGGAGGAGATGCCAGGTCTATAGCCCGTGCTGTTGTGGCTTTCCTCGAGAAGTGTTGTCTTAAAAAAGAGAAACTCCTGGGGATAGGGACTGACACAATGCCTCTGTTATGATTGAGATTAACAACGGGGTCCATAAAGTTCTGAAGGAGGAGTATGGCCTCAAATATCTGGTTCTTATTCGCTGTGTGTGCCGCACTCTGCAGCTTGCTGTAAGTCATGCTTCCAATGACACCATCCTCCGTAGTGTGGAGTATTGGTACGAGAGACCTATAACTGGTTTTCAGTGTCTCCAAAGCACATGGAGGCCTACAAGGCCATATATGAGACCGTCAACAGTGGGGAGAAACCTTTACAGATAACCAAGATGTGTGCCACACGTTGGCTCTCCATTGAACCCACGGTTTCAGGCATTTTGGACCAGTGGGAGGAGCTTAGGCTACATTTCGCAGCCACCAAGTCCAGTGAACACTGCTACATGGCTGAGGTTTTATACTCCATGTACAGTGATCTTCAAAACATATTGTATCTGACTTTTTTGAAGTCAGTGCTGGGTGAGGTACAGTTTCCATTCAAGGCTTTTGAGGGAGAGCAAGTAGATCCTACTTGACAGCTTGGTTAGCCTGATCAAGTCTGTGAACAGCAGGGTGCTGAATCCACTGGAAAATGTTTATGTACTCAAAGGGCCAATAGATGGATACATCAGTCCCAAACCGGACCTTGGTTACCTTTTTGAGTCAAAGGCAGCTGATCTCCACCTTGCGCCTGAGGATGAAAACAATGTCCGAAAGCGGTGTGTAGCCTTCACCATCTCCCTCACTAATGAGTTGAGGGTGAGACTGCCGGACAACATCGAAGCATTGCAGTACATGTCAGTTTTCAATGTGGAGGAAACTCTAAAGCACAATAAGAGCTCTGGAGAAATAGAAACAATAGCCAATTTCCTTGACTACTCCCCTGCAGAGATAGACAAGATTGTCCAGCAATGCCGTGCCATCCATCTTAATAAACGGAATGAGACAAAAAAAAACACTGGGCTTCTGGAGTGAGATTTGGAAGTTCATGGATGCAGCTGATATCAACCCGTTTCAAGAACTTGCCATGTCTATGTTGTCCTTGCCACACTCGAATGCTGAAGTCGAGAGAGTATTCAGCCAGATGAGTGTGGTAAAAAGCAAACTTAGAAACCGGATGTCCTTGCAGACCCTTAACTCCATCCTGTACATTCAATATGGACTGAAGCTGTCTGGTGAGGCTTGCTATGAGCACCAGCTGCCTGATAATGTTTTGCAGCTTTTTGGCACATCATCTGCTTACTCATTTAAGTCAGCTCCCTCAGTTGCTGAACCTGCCATAGAGAGCCTTGACCAAAATGACCCACTCTTTCTTGCTAGCTCATGCTCGACTCTGCCCACCTCCTTGCTTTTTCTGCACACTATGATTAATTTGCTCCCATTGGTAACGACAGGCTGTGTCAGGATAAAATGTTTATGGATGCAAATTACATTTTGGCACTTCTATCTCAGCTTGGCTTGTTGAATGCTGTACTAATGCACTGAACATTGGCCCCGTAACCAGGTCACTGCAATCCAAACAGAGACACTGTTAGTTCAGTCTTCATAATACTGAATTTACTGGCAGTGAGGGAGAAGACAGCAGAAAAGCACATCGGTATTTACACAGCTGACTCTCACTCACTCACTCACTCACTCACTCACTCACTCACTCACTCACTCACTCACTCACTCACTCACTCACTCACTCACTCACTCACTCACTCACTCACTCACTCACTCACTCACTCAGCCTGCAGGGTAGGAGATGAGGTGAACTCCACTGAGTTGAGCAGCTGTAAACTCTGAGTTATTAAGGATGCAGAGACAGCTCTCCGACTGACAGCAGGATGGTGGAATGGGATGTCCGCATCGCCATGGTAACCTTGCCTCTTCAACAGCAGCTGTCAAGAGTTCTATCAGTTTCCACAGTAACGTCGTAAGGTGGATGAAAAGTTATTTCAAAAATATTACAGCCGGAGGGCTTGGACGGGTCCCTAATTGTGTTCTATTACTATAAAACTTGGTGATATTACTTCACGGGCAGAAGACAGAATTGCAGTAACACCATGACCACCCAGGGAATTGCAGTAACACCATGACCACCCAGGGAATTACAGTAACAACAGGACCACCCAGGGAATTGCAGTAACATCATGACCACCCAGGGAATTGCAGTAACAACATGACCACCCAGGGAATAGCAGTAACAACAGGACCACCCAGGGAATAGCAGTAACAACATGACCACCCAGGGAATAGCAGTAACAACAGGACCACCCAGAGAATTGCAGTAGCAACATGACCACCCAGGGAATTGCAGTAGCAACATGACCACCCAGGGAATTGCAGTAGCAACATGACCACCCAGGGAATTACAGTAGCAACATGACCACCCAGGGAATTGCAGTAACAACAGGACCACCCAGGGAATTGCAGCAGGCTAATCCTTGTTGTTTGACTAATGTGTCCTTGATGTTTGTATAGTTTATGGGACGGACAGAGACACCAACAGGGATTCAGTCAAGAGACGCCAGACTAGACCAATCAAGAGACGCTAGGCTAGACCAATCAAGAGACGCTAGGCTAGACCAATCAAGAGACGCTAGGCTAGACCAATCAAGAGACGCTAGGCTAGACCAATCAAGAGACGCTAGGCTAGACCAATCAAGAGACGCTAGGCTAGACCAATCAAGAGACGCTAGGCTAGACCAATCAAGAGACGCTAGGCTAGACCAATCAAGAGACGCTAGGCTAGACCAATCAAGAGACGCTAGGCTAGACCTCTATCCCAGCCTTGGATCACAACAGTAACATTATGGAGAAAATCATTGTCAGGTGGGAATTTTTCTGTTTTTCCACCTGAAACCCCTGGTCCACAACCCACGACTAGGCCTGAGTAAAGTGGTCAGAAACCGCATTAGCCTTTTACTCTGCCCAGACAAAGGGCACAGAGGATTATCTTGCTCATGGGACACCAAGGTTTATTATTATTGAATAATAAAGATCTGAAAAGTGCATCCTCCTTTGAGATAAACCAAGGTTCCACGGTGAAACACATGGAATTAGAATAAAAACTGTGAAATTCTGATTTTATGGTCAGTCCCTCAGGCTTTGTGGATATAATTATTATTTTTTAAATTATTTTTAATTTGACTTTTGTTTAACTAGGCAAGTCAGTTAAGAACAAATTCTTATTTACAATGACGGCCTAGGAACAGTGGGTTAACTGCTTTGCTCAAGGACAGATTTTTACATTGTCAGCTCGGGGATTTGATCTTGGTTACTAGTCCAACACTCTAACCACGAGGCTACCTGCCTCCCCTCCTGTACTCCCTGTAAACCCACGACTGCGTGGCCTCACACAGTCACAACTCCGGCATCAAGTATGATCAGCAGAGCAAAATCGACTCTGATTCTCCAAATATGTAGCTACCTATGCGTGGCTATTCAGCAGCCTGATGGTCTGGGGGTAGAAACTATTGGCCAGTCTGACAGTTTCTGCCATGATGCTCCTGTACTGCCCGCATCTGAGTGATGGAAGCAAGGGGAGAACAGGCCATGTCTCGGGTGGCTGGGATCCCTGATGATCTTCTTGACCTTCCTGCGACACCTGGTATTGTAGGTGTCCTGGAGGACAATGGTGCGTTCGGCTGAGCATACCACCCTCTGTAGAGCCTTGCCGTCAGTGGTGGTAAGTTCCCCTACCAGGCCGTGATGCAGCCACACAGTATGCTCTCGATGATGCTCCTGTAGAACACTGTAAGGTCCCTGTTCCTCCACTTTGTCCCTATACTTGTGTCTCGCCATCTTGATTGATCTGCGTAGGTCGTTTTTGTGCTGTTTAACAATTTTCCCCGGTTACCTTGCCATTTTTATATCCTTCAGTTTTCCGACAAGGTGGCCAAATTTATTTATTTTTTTGACTTGTGTAAGTTTTGAAAGACACTATCGGTATCACATAATCTATTAATTTTTTAAAGAATCCGGTGACTGATTTGACATAATCATTGATGTTATTCCCAGAGGCGATCCGGAACATGTTCCAGTACATGTGATCAAAACAGTCTTGGAGCTTGGATTCTGATTGGTCAGAACAATGTTATACAGACCTGACTGCCGGAACTTCCCTTTTGAATCTTTGTTCGTAGGCGGGGACGAGCAAAATGTAATCGTGGTCAGAAATGCCAATAGGATTACGGGAGAGGGCCTTATACCTATGTCGAACAGGCGTGTAGCAGTGGTCAAGCGTGGAGTTTCCGCGAGTTGGACGGTCATTGTGTTGATAGTAATTTCGGGAGCATAATCCTCAAATGTATTTTGTTAAAGTCCCCCGCGACAATGAACGCTGCCTTTAGGTACGCGGTCCCCAGTTTGTTCAGGGTCTTTTGAAGATCTTGGAGAGAATTTTTGTGTCGGCTTGGGGCCTGATGTACACAGCTGTGGTGATGATCCCTGAGAACTCTCTTGGAAGGTAAAAAAGGGCAACATTTGATGACCAAGTACTCTCAGTCGGGAGAGCAGAAGCTTGCAAGTTCCTGTACGTTTCCTCTGTCGCATCACTTGTTATTGGTCATAAAGCAGATGCCACCGCCTTTGTTATTGACATAGAGAGTGCGCTTCCTAGCCGCTCAAAGAACAGTAAAACCCACTGGTTGAATATAATTTGTTTGGATGTCAGAGGAAAGTCTCCGAAAAACAGAGTATGTTGGAAGGAGATCCTCGCTCTGAGTTTGTCAAGTTTATTGACTAATGATTGAACATTGGCGAGTAGTATGCTCAGTAATGAAGGACAGGTCTCCCGATGTCTCAGTCTCACTAGGAGCACTCACGGCTGCCTCTACGGTGGCGTCTTCGTTTCCTTCTCTCTGGTAGGACTCTCAGCCTATCCAGCAGCTAGACCGTTGTTCCACCGTCTCTCAGAACTCAGGAAGGGAAGGGGGGATACCTAGTCAGTTGTACAACTGAATGCATTCAACTGAAATGTGTAATGTGTGAAATAATGCACAAAACAAACTGAGTAAAATCATTTTAGAAAGACACTAGGAAAACAATTAGAAAAAGTAGAAACCTGCAAATCTTTGGAGGTGTTCAAGGCAAGAATGCATGCTTCGATTGCTTAATCAATGACAAAGTGTGTAAAACATTTTCACTCACTGTGTAATATCAGTTGCAGGAGGACAGACACACAGCTGTTACTTGGGGGAGAGAGGCAATACAACCAGACTGGTAGAACCCCTAGTACTGTAAGTGCATTATAATATTAATAATATATTAATAATAATATATTATAATACAGAACAATGCGTTACAATACAAAACCTCCCCGATATATAGACCCGCTGTACACCATTTTACTGTGAAACTTGACTGGCAGCTACAGAGAAATAATCTGCCTCTTCTAAAAGACCCCCAGTACATTTTAAATCAATGGCAGGGTTAGACTCAAAGCTCACAACATGAGTGCAAGAGGTTTTGCATAGTCTCTATGATATGTGCTAGAAGAGCTCTCATTTATTATGCTCTCAGCAAGTTATGCAGTGATAGAATATTCTATCTGAGCTCGAACTTCAGCTAGGACGGATGGAACAAGTCTCATAAGGAAAAGTGGAGCGCATTATATTTTGAAGTGACGAGACACATCACAGCCTAGGGGTCCTGGCATTAGGGCACTAACCCTGTCCATCGCCCAGTGCGATGAGGCTACGGATGCCTGCTGGGATACAGAACGCTCAGTTTGAGCAGAATGGTCGTCACTCCTTTTTACTGTAATTCACAGAGGTTGCGTCCGGAAATGGAACCTAGTCCCTATATAGTGCACTACCTTTTGACCAGGGAAATGGCAACCTAGTCCCTATATAGTGCACTACTTTTGACATGGGAAATGGCAACCTAGTCCCTATATAGTGCACTACTTTTGACCAGGGAAATGGCAACCTAGTCCATATATAGTGCACTACTTTTGACCAGGGAAATGGCAACCTAGTCCCTATATAGTGCACTACTTTTGACCAGGGAAATGGCAACCTAGTCCATATATAGTGAACTACTTTTGACCAGGGAAATGGCAACCTAGTCCCTATATAGTGCACTACTTTTGACCAGGGAAATGGCAACCTAGTCCCTATATAGTGCACTACTTTTTGACCAGAGAAATGGCAACCTAGTCCCTATTTAGTGCACTACTTTTGACCAGGGAAATGGCAACCTAGTCCCTATATAGTGCACTACTTTCGACCAGGGAAATGGCAACCTAGTCCATATATAGTGCACTACTTTTGACCTGGGAAATGGCAACCTAGTCCCTATATAATGCACTACTTTTGACCAGGGAAATGGCAACCTAGTCCCTATATAGTGCACTACTTTTGACCAGGGAAATGCAACCTAGTCCCTATATAGTGCACTACTTTTTGACCAGGGAAATGGCAACCTAGTCCTTATATAGTTCACTACTTTTGACCAGGACCTATAAGGAATAGAAGACCAACTGGGACACACCCAGAGCCACCATGACATGTGCTGAGATCAACCTCTGTTCCTGAATAAATAAATAATGATCAAATGACGGTCATTACATTTACTGCTGTGGCTGTAGAGTAGTTTTACAAAGATCTCTTGGGTATTGTTGCACCATACAGAGAGAGTCATTAAGAGTAGACAGAACAAACTTGTTTTCACAATTTTTGGTAATAAATTGGAAAAATACATTGTAGCACGTTCTTGTACTCATTCAGCAGTTTTTACCTGATTCATTAGAAAACTATTGGAAAAGTATGTTGAAAGTTACATTTTATTTCTAAAGCATTCCTAAACTGTTTCCTAAAGCATGCTTTTGCTGCTTCTTGTTGTTGGCGTGATATTTCATAAACAGCCTATCTGTAACGGCGTTCCTCCTCTTCATACGAAGAGGAGAAGTAGTGATTCGACCAACGTGCAGCGGGTTGTGAATACATAATGATTTATTAGACAGACGACAAAAACACGAAAACAAACACTTGGAATGATTTACAAAATAACAAAACAACGAAGACTGACCTGAACTTAAGAACTTACATGTAACACGCAGAACGCAAGAACAGGGAAAAAACAGACTACACAAAAACCGAACGAACAAACATACCGAAACAGTCCCGTGTGGCGCAACATACACAGACACAGAAGACAACCACCCACAACGAACACTGTGAAACAACCTACCTTAATATGACTCTCAATTAGAGGAAACGCCAAACACCTGCCTCTAATTGAGAGCCATACCAGGCAACCCTAAACCAACATAGAAACAGAAAACATAGACTACCCACCCAAATTCACGCCCTGACCAATTAAACACATACCAAAACAACAGAAAACAGGTCAGGAACGTGACACTATCCACTGGGCACAGATGTCAATTCAACGTCTATTGCACATTGGTTCAACGTAACTTCATTGACATTTTGCGGAAACAACGCTTATTCCACCAGTGTGTGCCCGGTGGGTAATGTCAAAACACAGTTTTGAAGTGTCCAAATCCATAATCAATATAGAGAAACAGTTTGTGATATATTGAAAACTTAACATTCAAATGTATGACCTACTCATAAATGTACCACCCCACTGGGCACAGATGTCAGTTCAACGTCTAGTCTTCGGGTTGAGTTGGCAACTAATGTGAATTCAATGTGAAACATGTATAATTCACAATGCCATTAGATTTAGGTTAAAAGTTGCGTGAAAAAAAGACAAATTGCCCTTTACGTTGATGACTTTTTGCAAATCCAATTAGTTTCCCAGGTTGATTCAACATCGTCACATAGGAGTTTTAGGGTTGAAATGACGTGGAAACAATGTTGATTCAACCCGTTTTTGCCCAGTGGGACATTAGTAATCATATATATATATTTTTTTTAAACAAGCACCTTATAAACTGCAAACGCACCAATCTGAGGTCAAACGGATGGGTAATTCCCCCCAATTTGATGTGGTCAAAACATCAGCTTGTGTAATGTAGTAATATGGCTAAATAATTAAATATGTTAATTTAGGAAGTAAACTCACATCGTTTTACAATAATTCACATGCAGTATATTTGTCACTAAACCATTTAAAGAGTTTTATAAATGCTCTTATGCACAATTTAACAGGGCGCTCTAGAATGAGTTGCCATGTGCAGGAGCCCGCTCATTCCTCCCTACAAAGAGGGAACATGACGTCCAGAACAGAACAGAACAGAACAGAACAGATGAGAACAGAAGAGAACAGAACAGAAGAGAACAGAACAGAACAGAACAGAACAGTAGAGATCAGAACAGAAGAGAACAGAACAGAAGAGAACAGAACAGATGAGAAGATAACAGAACAGAACAGTAGAGAACAGAACAGAACAGAAGAGACCAGAACAGAACAGAACAGTAGAGAACAGAACAGACGAGAACAGAAGAGACCAGAACAGAACAGATGAGAACAGAACAGAAGAGAACAGAACAGATGAGAACAGATGAGAACAGATGAGAACAGAACAGAACAGATGAGAACAGAACAGAAGAGAACAGATGAGAACAGATGAGAACAGAACAGAAGAGACCAGAACAGAGGAGAACAGAACAGAAGAGACCAGAACAGAACAGAAGAGAACAAAAGAGTTCCCTACAGTTGAGGCCAGCTGTAGAGGAGAGATCACTCTGCTCAGTGAAGGACATGATATATACAGTGTCAGCTATCACATGCTGCAGCCGCTTATCCATCATGTTTCAGGTGGCCAGATAGTGGAGAGAGAGGAGGTGATACATTGCAGAGTGTTTATTAGTGAGGTTTAAGAGTGGATCGAGCAGACAGAGACACGTTAACAGTGAGGTATAACAGTGGACAGAGCAGACAGAGACACGTTAACAGTGAGGTATAACAGTGGACAGAGCAGACAGAGACACGCTAACAGTGAGGTATAACAGTGGACAGAGCAGACAGAGACACGTTAACAGTGAGGTATAACAGTGGACAGAGCAGACAGAGACACGTTAACAGTGAGGTATAACAGTGGACAGAGCAGACAGAGACACGTTAACAGTGAGGTATAACAGTGGACAGAGCAGACAGAGACACGTTAACAGTGAGGTATAACAGTGGACAGAGCAGACAGATACACGTTAACAGTGAGGTATAACAGTGGACAGAGCAGACAGAGACACGCTAACAGTGAGGGATAACAGTGGACAGAGCAGACAGAGACACGTTAACAGTGAGGTATAACAGTGGACAGAGCAGACAGAGACACGTTAACAGTGAGGTATAACAGTGGACAGAGCAGACAGAGACACGTTAACAGTGAGGTATAACAGTGGACAGAGCAGACAGAGACACGCTAACAGTGAGGTATAACAGTGGACAGAGCAGACAGAGACACGTTAAAACTTCTTAAGGATCGGCGTTCCGCCAACGGGACAATTGTAAATCATGCAGCGTGTTATGTCAAGATCGCAGATTTTAAAGTAACAACAAATGTCGGTACATAGAAGTGTCTTATATCAGCTGAAAGCTTAATTTATTGTTAATATAACTGCACTGTCCAATTTACAGTAGCTATTACTGTGAAAAAATGCCATGCTATTGTTTGAGGAGAGCTCCTAACAACAAAACACTTTTTTCAACGCGATATGTTCGATAAATTCACCTCTGAAGGTGAAATGTGTACTTCCATTCTGAAATCTTGCTCTGATTTATCATCCAAAGCATCCCAGAGATAACATGAAGTATCGTTTTCTTAGATAAAATCCTTTTCATATCCTAAAAAGGTCCATATAGCATGTACGAACGATTTTGTATTTCCACTCATTCAATTTGCAAAGAAAGGAATCTGTGAAATCTCACCCTAAACGTTGTTTGAACGAGTCAAATCACGTTCGTATCTATTCCTCAGAGATCCTAGAAGGTAACAAGACTTCACTATTTTATTAGGGGTGTAGTATATCCTATATGACACCATATTTGGTCAGAGACCATCACTTGAACAACTGTATCTTTGTCAAATAAGCACCAATCAGGGTCAAACAAAGCCAGCTAGATAGCCAATGAGTTGGGCTTTATTGGAGTATCCGGAAACCATATATGTCATAAAATGTAGCTACTAACTTTGTACGACAGCATGCCTTTTCATTTTGGACAAAAATGATAAGGATATTTAGATTTATGAAGTTATGAAAACAGGTTGTTTTGCAAATGTTGAACTTATAATATTGCTACTAATACTTGTAAAGCTACATCAAAGTCCAAGTATACAGATTTGACAATATTCTTGCAGAAAAATGGAATATGAATGCGAACGTCTCCTTCACGATTTGCTCAAATCTACCTGGGAACTTCACACTAAAAGTCTTGAGGATCAGTCATACTCCAAGTTATCCATCTGAAACTTTGCACATTCACCGCTGCCATCTTGTGGACACTATTGGAATTACAACCAGAGTGATGGCTTATTTCTTTATTATATGTATATTTTTTTTATTGATTATTCGAAACATACAATATACTTGCAGTGAAGCCGCTCAACAACTACATCATACCAGTCATCCCACAGATTCCCATTCAGAGCGACACACAGAAGCATCCAGGGTCAATGCCCTGCTCCACTTTCATATTCAAAAAGATCCACCTTCCTTGCGAATCATTCATGACTATTTTGCTCATTCAGATCGAACTTCTTGTTAATTAATATAATCAGACCCTTTTGTTCCTGTAAACAACTTCATCTAAGGATGTAGAGTGAGTTTCCTGTAAACAACTTAATCTCAGGATGTAGAGTGAGTTTCCTGTTAACAACTTCATCTAAGGATGTAGAGTGTTTCCTGTAAACAACTTCATCTCAGGATGTAGAGTGAGTTTCCTGTAAACAATTTCATCTCAGGATATAGAGTGAGTTTCCAGTTAACAACTTAATCTCAGGATGTAAAGTAAGTTTCCTGTAAACAACTTCTTCTCAGGATGTAGAGTGAGTTTCCTGTAAACAACTTTATCTCAGGATGTAGAGTGAGTTTCCTGTTAACAACTTAATCTCAGGATGTAGAGTGAGTTTCCTGTTAACAACTTCATCTCAGGATGTAGAGTGAGTTTCCTGTAAACAACTTCATCTCAGGATGTAGAGTGAGTTTCCTGTAAACAACTTCATCTCAGGATGTAGAGTGAGTTTCCTGTTAACAACTTCATCTCAGGATGTAGAGTGAGTTTCCTGTAAACAACTTCATCTCAGGATGTACAGTGAGTTTCCTGTAAACAGCTTATTCTAAGGATATAGAGTGAGTTTCCTGTAAACAACTTAATATCAGGATATAGAGTGAGTTTCCTGTAAACAACTTCATCTCAGGATGTAGAGAAGGTTTCCTGTTAACAACTTCATCTAAGAATATAGAGTGAGTTTCCTGTAAACAGCTTCTTCTAAGGATGTATAGTGAGTTTCCTGTAAACAATTTCATCTAAGGATGTAGAGTGAGTTTCCTGTAAACAGTATATGTTATATTCCTTTTCTTTTAGCCATGTAAAGACTGATCTTCTTTTTTTATAATCTGCCAAACCATTACAATTATAACTGGCTATACTTATTTCACCCCTTACCATAGCTAGATGCTATTCTCAGTCTAAATTGACCATAATTAGTGCTTGTAAAGTTACTGCCATCAGAGGTATTATGAAGGTCAAAACTAGAGCTTTCAAATGTCTGACATTTAGAATTAAAGAAATAGGTTCAAGCAATATTTGTTTTATTCCGTTGCCTGTTTGCCTGTGAGCCAATGCCACAGATGTTAGAAAATTAAGACAAGATATTATGTGTGTAGCAAATCTGAGTAGGTTGATGTGTATGATGTCTGTATAAGAGTAAGACTATAATGTGTAATGTCCAGATAAATAATAACTCTGCCAGTTTGCATGGTTGAGTGTCTGTGTGTGTAACATGTAACAGAGTAATGGCTTTAACAGTGACCTTTCTCTTGCATTTCAAAGATGGTGGTAAGAAAACACCAGTTGGTATTTTCATTGTATTTTCTTCTACCAGATCTATTGTGTTATATTATCCTACATTCAATTCACATTCACACAAACTTCAAAGTGTTTCCTTTCAAATGGTACCAAGAATATGCATATCCCTGCTTCAGGGCCTGAGCTACAGGCAGTTAGATTTAGGTATGTCATGTAGGCGAAAATTGAAAAAAAGGGGGCAATGCCAGTGAGGTATAACAGTGGACAGAGCAGACAGAGACACGTTAACAGTGAGGTATAACAGTGGACAGAGCAGACAGAGACACGTTAACAGTGAGGTATAACAGTGGACAGAGCAGACAGAGACACGTTAACAGTGAGGTATAACAGTGGACAGAGCAGACAGAGACATGTTAACAGTGAGGTATAACAGTGGACAGAGCAGACAGAGACACGTTAACAGTGAGGTATAACAGTGGACAGAGCAGACAGAGACACGTTAACAGTGAGGTATAACAGTGGACAGAGTAGACAGAGACACGCTAACAGTGAGGTATAAGAGTGGACAGAGCAGACAGACACACGTTAACAGTGAGGTATAACAGTGGACAGAGCAGACAGAGACACGTTAACAGTGAGGTATAACAGTGGACAGAGCAGACAGAGACATGTTAACAGTGAGGTATAACAGTGGACAGAGCAGATAGACACACGTTAACAGTGAGGTATAACAGTGGACAGAGCAGAGAGAGACATGTTAACAGTGAGGTATAACAGTGGACAGAGCAGACAGAGACATGTTAACAGTGAGGTATAACAGTGGACAGAGCAGACAGAGACATGTTAACAGTGAGGTATAACAGTGGACAGAGCAGACAGAGACATGTTAACAGTGAGGTATAACAGTGGACAGAGCAGACAGACACACGTTAACAGTGAGGTATAACAGTGGACAGAGCAGACAGAGACACGTTAACAGTGAGGTATAACAGTGGACAGAGCAGACAGACACACGTTAACAGTGAGGTATAACAGTGGACAGAGCAGACAGAGACATGTTAACAGTGAGGTATAACAATGGACAGAGCAGACAGAGACACGCTAACAGTGAGGTATAACAGTGGACAGAGCAGACAGAGACACGTTAACAGTGAGGTATAACAGTGGACAGAGCAGAGTGTATAGGACCCCCCAATTGTTTATATTTATATATTTACTACTTAAGTATATTGAGAGTTCTCCTCCACATCCTTCCACAGCACTTAGATCCTGATGGTATATAGGCCATGTCCCCTCCACTACCTAGAGTAGCCCGGCTAACGTGGCCCACGTGACTACACAGCGAGGAAGAGCTGTGACTCACTGAGTCAGGAGGACTTGAGAGCTGGCGTCAGCCAGACTATCCACAGTGGTGGAAAAAGTACACAATGGTCATACATGAGTGAAAGTAAAGATACCATAATCGAAAATTACTTAAGAAAAGGTGAAAGTCACCCAGTAAAATACAACTTGAGTAAAAGTCTAAACGATTTTGGTTTTAAATATACTTAAGTATCAAAAGTAAATGGAATTGCTAAAATATACTTAAGTATCAAAGTAAAAGTATAAATCATTTCAAGTTCCTTATATTAAGCAAACCAGACGGCAACATTTTCATGTTTAAAAAAATGTACGGATAGCCAGGACCACACTCCAACACTAAGGATTTGCATTTAGTGAGTCTCCCAGATCAGAAACAGAAGGGATGTGTGAATTGGATCATTTTCCTTTCCTGCTAAGTATTAAAAATATAACAAGTACTTCTGGGTGTCAGGGAAAATGTATGAAGTAAAAAGTACATACTTTTCTTTAGGAATGTAGTGAAGTAAAAGTAAAAGTTGTTCAAAATATAAATAGTAAAGTACAGATACCCCCCAAAAACTACTTAAGTAGTACTTTAAAGTATTTTTACTTAAGTACTTTACACCACTGATTCTCCACTACCTGCCTGTCTCTACAGTAACACTGGTCCTACCATTGGGAGCCCTATGATGCCAACTAGTGGCCACTTCAAAATTCTGTGCTTGTGCTGTTTGCCTAGTTGGTTTCCGGGCATTTCGATTAATTTGTTTTAGGATTCAATCTATTGACTAATTATAAGGACTATATGGGGAAATATATATTACACTACATGACCGAAAGTATGTGGACGCCTGTTTGTCAAAAATCATGGACATTAATATGGAGTTGGTACCCCGTTTTGCTGCTTTAACAGCCTCCACTCTTCTGGGAAGGCTTTCCACTAGCTGTTTGAACATTGCTGCGGGGACTTGCTTCCACTCAGCAAGAAGAGAATTATTGAGGACGGGCACTGATGTTGGGCGATTAGGCCTAGCTCGCGGTCGGTGTTCCAATTCATCCCAAAGATGTTCGATGGGGTTGATGTCAGGGCTCTGTGCAGGCCAGTCAAGTTCTTCCACACCGATCTCGACAAACCATTTCTGTATGGACCTCATTTTGTGCACGGGGGCATTGTCATGCTGAAACAAAGTTTGACACAGAATCATCTAGAATGTTATTGTATGCCGCGTTAAGATTTCCCTTCACTGGAACTAAGGGGCCTAGCCCGAACCTCCTCCACCAAACTTTACAGTTGGCACTATGCATTTGGGCAGGTAACATTCTCCTGGCATACGCCAAACCCATATTCATCCTTTGGACTGCCAAACGGTGAAGCGTGATTCATCACTCCAGAGAACGTGTTTGGCATTGCGCATGGTGATCTCAAGCTTGTGTGCGGCTACTCGGCCACGGAAACCCATTTCATGAAGCTCCCGGCTAACTGTTCTTGTGCTGAAGTTGGCCGTTTGGAACTCGGTAGGTAGTGTTGCAACCGAGGACAGACGATTTTTTAAATGCGCTACATGCTTCAGCACTTGGTGGTCTGTTCTGTGAGCTTGTGTGGCCTACCACTTCGTGGCTGAGCCATTGTTGCACCTCGACATTCCACTTCACAACAACAGCACTTACAGTTGATCAGGGCAGCTCTAGCAGGGCAGAAATTGGACGAACTGTCTTGTTGGAAAGGTTGCATCCTATGACGATGTCACGTTGAAAGTCACTGAGCTTTTCAGTAAGGCCATTCTACTACCAATGTTTGTCTATGGAGATTGCATGGCGGTGTGCTCGATTCTAAACACCTGTCAGCAACGGGTGTGGCTGAAATAGCCAAATCCACACATTTTACATTTCATTTAAAAAAAAATGTAACCTTTATTTATCTAGTCAGTTAAGATCAAATTCTTATTTTCAGTTACGGCCTACACCGGCCAAACCCTGACGACGCTGGGCCAAATGCACTGTCCTATGGGACGCCCAATCACGGCTGGTTGTGATACAGCCTGGATTAGAACCAGAGTGTCTGTAGTGATGCCTCTAGCACTGAGATGCAGTGCTGTAGACCGCTTCGCCACTCGTGGAGCCCCAATGGGCGTCCTTTTGTATATATAATGTATCACCTTGTTGACTTGATCCATCTATTTATAACTAGAAATATTTTAACATGTTAATGAAGATGGAGATACACACATTGCCTGTGTAAAAGATGTCACGTTGCTTGCTTTTAGCAAGTAATGCTTCCTCCTGATTTGGCTCGAACCCAGGACCTCTGACCTGTGACCTTGTGACCTTGTGACTGTCTTACCAGTCGTGAAAAAATGAAAAGGAGCCATTAGCAGCACAAGTGGTGAGACTTCAGGCTGAGGAGTGAGCTTCACACATCCCCATGTTTTTTATTTATTTATTCATTTTTATTATTTTTATCTCTTATTCTTATCTGCATTTTTTTAAACTGCACTGTCGGTTAGGGGCTTGTAAGTAAGCATTTCACTGTAAGGTTGTATTCGGCGCATGTGATCAATAGCATTTGATTTGATTTGTCCTTCACGCCAATGCTTAGATTTGAAGTATAGCCTAGTTTCGACTGCCCGTATACTGTCTCTTTCCATATCCACCATTTTAATTCAACATCAGCATAGATGTGGTGCAACCAAGACAAGGAAGTCTACTTTCACAACCAGTGTCTTTCATTCCCTCACTTGTGTACTACGGCTTCCCCTCTGAGACATGCAAGACAATGTTGCCATCTAGAGGACATTGTTGTCAATCACAGGATGCATTTGCCTCATTCTCCTCATGCAGCAAAAGGCAGGGCACTGAGAATATGTGAATTGTTAATAATTTATCCCCCTAGAGTCCATTGACGCTCCGGATCGTAAATCTAAGAAACATAATAAAGAAATCCCCATCAAAATCCGCCAGTTTAAGCTGGAAATATCAGTTTTTTGTTATTGCTGCGTCTCAATCAACCAATCAATCTGAAGTCGGTACCGTCAACGTGCCAACTTCTGTTTGTAGCGTCTGAACCTTTTGGGCTACAAACTGAGATTCTGAGTTTCTCACGAACATGAGGATGTTCTCCATTTTGCTCTACGACCCCACCAAGTCATCTGAAGATAACCAGTACCGGTTAACAAATTTAAGGATGAAAGTAGTTTTGTGCCTACCCAAAAAATGAGTTAAATATGTGTCAAAAACAATACAAATATCTTCTGAGCTTTCTTAGATCTCTTAGAGACCGGACAGACACTTCAAAACCTTATTCCTTATGATTTATTGTTTGATTGTCTTTGTTTTATATACATAAGAGGGTCCTAAAATTCAAAATGAAATAGCTAAATGATCCACTGTTTGACCATCTTAAAACAATTCGATATGTTAGCCCACCCCTCCATTGGCTTAGACTCCTAAGAATGCTCAATGCAGAGTAATACAACATCCCTACTGTACATCCCTGTCTAATCTCCTGCTGTAGAGACTAATGGTGTATCTGTAATTACCTAGGCACTACCTTTTGCCAGAGTCTCACTATATAGAGAACAGGAAGTAGGGTGTCATTATTGACACAGCCTTCGGCTTCCCCTGAAGGCTCTCTCCCGGGCTTCATTGTCTTTAATAATAAGAAACACACATTTTCCTTTTCTGGAAAGGTTTTGTATACTTCAATGCACCCAGTTTCCCATCCTCCTTCTGAACAAGAGAGGAGCCACAACAACAGAATAGTCAGGCTGGTCCTAGGGGAGCTGAGGGGAGTTCATTCACAAATGAACAAAATGAACCCTGATCCAGATCACTGAACCTGGGTGTAATCGTCTGGAACTATCCTCTGAACTCTTCACCCTATCCTCCGGGCTGGTCAATGTGTGGTCAGGTGTCTTGGGACTGATGTCTTCCGTGTGGCGAAGCTGTTCCACTGGGTACA
The DNA here is from genome assembly GCF_029448725.1 of Salvelinus fontinalis. Lineage (NCBI taxonomy): Eukaryota > Metazoa > Chordata > Actinopteri > Salmoniformes > Salmonidae > Salvelinus > Salvelinus fontinalis. The sequence continues at coordinate 9,817,872 of NC_074671.1, forward strand.
AGACTAACTGCAGTAGCTGCATCACACATAATAGTGGATGAGGTGAGTTCTCTTACAATGTAAAGAACCTTGAGGTTTGGTGGAAATTAGAACTCGCATCATTTTCTTCACATTCATGTCCCTAGCTCAATCCTTCCTTACCCTAAATCACAACCCCAACCCTAACACTTGCTTTCTCATCTGTCTAAATGATTATCGCCCGGTAGCACTGACATCTGTGACCATGAAATTATTTGGAAGGCTGGTCATGGCTCATATCAACAACATCATCCCAGACACTCTGGATCCACTCCAATTTGCATACCACCCCAACAGATCTACAAATGACGCAATCTCTATTGCACTCCACAATACCCTCTCCCACTTGGACAAGAGGAACACCTACGTGAGAATGCTGTTCATTGACTACAGCTCAGCGTTCAACACCATAGTGCCCTCAAAGCTCATCATTAAGCTAAGGACCCTGGGACTAAACACCTCCCTTTGTAACTGGATTCTGGACTTCCTGACGGGCCACTCCCATGTGGTGAGGGTACGCAACAACACATCCGCCACGCTGACCCTCAACACAGGGGCCCCTCAGCGCTGTGTGTTTTGTCACCTCCTGTACTCCCTGTTCAGCCACGACCTCAAGGTTCTTTACATTGTAAGAGAACTCACCTCATCCACTATTATGTGTGATGCAGCTACTGCAGTTAGTCTTGTTACAGATTACAGATACACCCCAGTTAGTCTTGCATGACTCCAACACCATCATTAAATTCGCTGACGACACGACGGTGGTAGGCCTGATCACCGACGATGCTGAGACGGCCTATAGGGAGGAAGTCAGTGACCTGGCAGTGTTGTGCCAGGACAAAAACCTCACCCTCAATGTGAGCAAGACAAAGGAGCTGATCGTGGACTACAGGAAACGGAGGGCCGAGCACGCCCCCATTCACATCAGCGGGGTTGTAGTGGAGCGGGTTGAGAGCTTCAAGTTCCTCTGTGATCACGTCATACCAACACAGTCGGGATAGAGGGCACGACAACACCTCTTCCCCATCAGGAGGTTGAGAAGATTTGGCCCCCAGATCCTGAAAAAGTTCTACAGCTGCACCATCGAGAGCATCTTGACTGGTTGCATCACCGCTTGGTATGGCAACTGCTTGGCATCCGACCGCAAGGCGATACAGAGAGTAGTGCGTACGGGTAATGGGTAATGCATACGGCTCAGTACATTAATTGGGCCGAACTCCCTGCCATCCAGGACCTCTAATTTATTTATGGTTTTCCATAACAAAGGGGTTGAATACTTATTGACTCATTTTAGCTTTGATTTTTTTATATATATATTTTTTCTTCTAACAAAATTCCGCATTGGCACTATGGTGTATTGCGTGTAGATTAGTGAGACAAAATCTACATTTAATTCATTTTCAATTCGGGCTGTAACAAAATGTGGAAAAAGTGAAAGGAGTATGAATGCTGTCTAAAGCCACTGTATCTACCTCAATTACCTCGTACCCCTGCACATGGACTCAACTGGTACCCCGTTTATATAGCCAAGTTATTACCTCGTACCCCTGCTCATCAACTCTACAGGTCCCTGTATTTATAGCCAAGTTATTACCTCGTACCCCTGCACATCAACTCTACTGGTCCCTGTATTTATAGCCAAGTTATTACCTCGTACCCCTGCATATCAACTCTACTGGTCCCTGTGTTTATAGCCAAGTTATCGTTACTCACTGTGTATTTATTATTACTTTTATTTTTTACGTGTTTTACTTTTCTATTATTTCTCCATTTTATTTCTCTCTGCGTTGTTGGGATGGACCCATAAGTAAGCACTTCACTGTTAGTCTACACCTGCTGTTTACGAAGCATGTGACGATCAAACGTTTGATTTGATTTGATTTGACCGGCTAAATCAAAGCCTAAAATAATCATGATATCAGATAGCATGTTGTATGCGAATGGTATTCTCAACAGACTTCCTGTATTATTGAGGCTATGAAAAACATCTCAGAACTCTGACACACTGGGTTGTAGCATGGAATAAACAACATCTCAGAACTCTGACACACTGGGTTGTAGCATGGAATAAACAACATCTCAGAACTCTGAAACACTGGGTTGTAGCATGGAATAAACAACATCTCAGAACTCTGACACACTGGGTTGTAGCATGGAATAAACAACATCTCAGAACTCTGACACACTGGGTTGTAGCATGGATAGAACAACATCTCAGAGCTCTGACACACTGGGTTGTAGCATGGAATAAACAACATCTCAGAACTCTGACACACTGGGTTGTAGCATGGAATAAACAACATCTCAGAACTCTGACACACTGGGTTGTAGCATGGAATAAACAACATCTCAGAACTCTGACACACTGGGTTGTAGCATGGAATAAACAACATCTCAGAACTCTGACACACTGGGTTGTAGCATGGAATAAACAACATCTCAGAACTCTGACACACTGGGTTGTAGCATGGAATAAACAACATCTCAGAACTCTGACACACTGGGTTGTAGCATGGAATAAACAACATCTCAGAACTCTGACACACTGGGTTGTAGCATGGAATAAACAACATCTCAGAACTCTGACACACTGGGTTGTAGCATGGATAGAACAACATCTCAGAACTCTGACACACTGGGTTGTAGCATGGAATAAACAACATCTCAGAACTCTGACACACTGGGTTGTAGCATGGATAGTACAACATCTCAGAACTCTGACACACTGGGTTGTAGCATGGAATAAACAACATCTCAGAACTCTGACACACTGGGTTGTAGCATGGAATAAACAACATCTCAGAACTCTGACACACTGGGTTGTAGCATGGAATAAACAACATCTCAGAACTCTGACACACTGGGTTGTAGCATGGATAGAACAACATCTCAGAGCACAACAGGGACTGTGAAGGGACATACACACAAATACTCTATCACACTCTAACACACACAATCAACACAAACATTATTATTTAGTTGGATTGTTTGTATATCATTGTATGTTACATGTGTGTGACTGTCCTTTTCTGTCAGTGTATCAGTGTTGTCTTACTTGTCGTGTTTTATGTTTTTGTGTGGCCCAGAAACCTCTCTCTGCGGTCTCTGCTTTCATTGCTACCCTTCGAGTGAAGGACGCAGAGGCCCTCCGACCATTCTCAGTTGAACTGTTATGGAGTGAATCACAAATGTGACACGCCGGGATCCTCAGGGAACATCTCTTTACCACCACAATGTGATACACACACACAACACATAACACACACATACACACGCACACACATATAATATCTTACTTACAGGGCCGAGGACCCAAGAAACAGGCACCAGTCCAACGCAGTTTGCTCAGATATACTGTGAGCTGAGTGTGTATTTGACATTTAATCAAACCCAAATCCCACAGTGCTTATTAACATACCAGGGCTGAATGTGGGATGCTTTAAAAAGTCAGACCAGAGAAATCCGGACCAGGACATTACCAGAACTCTGCCAGAACGATCTCTCTCCTCTCTTCACCCCTCTCCTTCACCCCCCCCACCTACACGGATAAGTGCTTACAAGGCAAACCGTTAATCTTTGAGATTTTTCTCTGTCTCCGCTCTCGCGCCCCCCCCCCCCCCCCTCTCTGTCTCCACTTTCTCTCTCGCTCTCGCTCTCTGACTCCTCTCTCTCGCTCCCTCTCTCTCTTTTTCTGTCTTCTCTCTCTCTCAAGTCAATTCAATTTCAATTTAAGGGCTTTCTTGGCATGGGAAACATATGTTTACATTGTCAAATTAAGTGAAATAGATAATAAACACTTAGTGAAATAAACAATAAAAAATGAACAGTAAACATTAAGAAAAGAATAAACTCATGTCAAATGTCATATGATGTCTACATACAGTGTTGTAATGATGTGCAAATAGTTAAAGTACAAAATAAATAAACATAAATATAGGTTGTATTTACACTGGTGTTTGTTCTTCACTGGTTTCCCTTTTCTTGTGGCAACAGGCCACACATCTTGCTGCTGTGATGGCACACTGTGGTATTTCACCCAGTAGATATGGGAGTTTATCAAAATTGGATTCGTTTTTTCAAATTCTTTGTGGATATGTGTAATCTGAGGGAAATATGTGTCTCTAATATGGTCATACATTGGGCAGGAGGTTAGGAAGTGCAGCTCAGTTTCCACCTCATTTTGTGGGCAGTGTGCACATAGCCTGTCTTCTCTTGAGAGCCATGTCTGCCTACGGTGGCCTTTCTCAATAGCAAGGCTATGCTCACTGAGTCTGTACATAGTCAAAGCATTCCTTAAGTTTGGTTGGTGGTTGTAGAATCTTGGTTGGTGGTTGTAGAATCTTTTCTGGATTTTGATAATTATTGGCCCAATTCTGCTCTCTCAGCTTTAATATATTTGGCAAAGGTGTATGTAAACTTCCGACTTCAGGATGGTGCTTAAGCTGCATCCCGGCCCTGTGGAAAGAAATGTGTGTGTTTTTTGCCAATTTTAACCACACATTTGTTGTTTGTGTTTATGGATTTTATAATGTCGTATGTTTTTCCCCCAACACCTCTTTCCATCAGTTTGTATTGCAGGCCCTTTTTACAAATTGAGTTGAAAGTTTATTTGAAATCAACAAAGCATGAGAAGACTTTGCCTTTGTTTAGGTTTGTTTGTTTGTCAATTAGGGTGTGCATGGAGAATACGTGTTCTGTTGTATGGTAATTTGGTAAAACGCCAATTTGACATTTCCTCAGTACATTGTTTTCGCTGAGGAAATGTACTAGTCTGCTGTTAATGATAATGCAGAGGATTTTCCCAAGGTCGCTCTTGAAACATATCCCACAGGAAGTTATTGTGGTCAAATTTGGCTCCACTTTTGTGGATTGGGGTGATCGGTCCTTGGTCCCAAATATTGGGGAAGATGCCAGAGCTGAGGATGATGTTAAAGAGTTTAATTATAGCCAATTGGAAATTTGTGGTCTGTATATTTTGTCATTTAATTTAGGACACCATCAACCCCACAGGCCTTTTTGGGTTGGAGGGTTTGTATTTTGTCTTGTATTTCATTCAATGTAATTGGAGAATCCAGTGTGTTCTAGTTATCTTTAATAGTTGATTCTAAGATTTGTATTTGGACATGTATATGTTTTTGCTGTTTATTCTTTGTTATAAGGCCAAAAAGATTGGAGAAGTGGTTTATCCACACATCTCCGTTTGATAGATAACTCTTCATGTTGTTATTTGTTTAGAGTTTTCCAATTTTCCCAGAAGTGGTTAGATTCTAGGGATTCTTCAATTACATTGCGCTGATTTCTGACTTTCTGTCTTTTTCCGTACTGTATTTATGTATTGTTTTAGTGATTCACCATAGTGAAGGCGTAGACTCAGGTTTTCTGGGTCTCTATGTTATTGGTTGGACAGGTTTCTCAATTTCTTTCTTAGGTTTTTGCATTCTTCATCAAACCATTTATCATTGTTGTTCATCTTCTTAAGTTGTCTGCTTGAAATGTTTTGATTTGATAGGGAAGCTGAGAGGTCAAATATACTGTTTAGGTTTTCTACCGCCAGAATTAACACCTTCACTATTACAGTGAAACATTTTGTCCAGGAAATTGTCTAGAAGGGTTTGAATTTGTTGCTGTCTAATAGTTTTTTGGTAGATTTCCACTGCTTTCCTTCTATCTATGGCATTTCTCAATACTATTCAGTTCCTTTGTCTTAGATGCCTCAAGACAGAGCAAAGCTCTGTTCAAGTAGAGTGTGATTTGTTGTGATCTGATAGCGATGTCAGTGGACTGACTGTGCTGCACTTCTAAAGAGTCTCTGGGTTGAGGTCATTGATAAAGTATACCTACCTACCGTAGGAGTCCTCTTGAAGCCTACCATTGACTATCCACATACCCAGCGGCCGACAGAGCCGCAGGACTTGTGACCTGTTTTTGTTGGTTATGTTGTCGTAGTTGTGTCTAGTGGGGCATATGGGGGAGGGAATGCTGTCACCTCCAGGTAGATGTTTGTCCCCCTGTGTGCTGAGGGTGTCAGGTTCTTGTCCAGTTCTGGCATTTTGGTCGCCACAGACTATTACATGTCCCTGAGGCTGGAAATGGTTGATCTCCCCCTCCAGGATGGAGAAGCTGTCATCGTTAAAGTATGGGGATTCTAGTGGGGGGATATAGGTAGCACACATGAGGTCATTCTTTTTCTTATTAATTTCTAGCCAGATGTAAAATTTTCCTGTTTTAACTAATTTAATAGAGTGGGTTAGGTCTGCTTTATACCAAATTAGCATACCACCTGAGTATCTTCCCTGATTCACACCTGGTAGTTTGGTGGATGGGACTACCAGCTCTCTGTAACCTAGAGGGCAACCAGTGGGTTCCTGCTCTTTAGGCCAAAGGCAGATGACCTCAGACATTGTATTTTTCAGGATGAGATAGTAAAAGCTTTGTTTTCATAGTGTCTAGTGTTGTTTTTGTGTGATTTAGGCCCGGACCATCACAGTAGGTGTTAGCAGAGCATGTTGAGCATCTGATACATACCTCTTAGGTCGCAGGATGGGGGTTGTGTGGGTGTATTAGAGGTGGTTCGGCCTGTTGCTCTGCTCACGGCCTGGGCTTATGTCCTGCTGTCATGTTGAGGTCCTTGCTGCAGGGGCTGGGGTTATGGGGTGGGCAGAAGGGGCATAGGTTTGATATGGGGGGGGCTAAATAGGGTGTGGCCAGGGTTTGTTTGGAGTGGTCTTAGCTGGTTGGGTTGTGGCTGGTGATGCTGTGGTCTGGGTGTAGGTCCTCTTTGCGTGGGTTCTCTTGGTGCAGGTCCTTCAGGAGGGGGTCTTGCAGGTCTGGGAGGGTGTCTCGCTGGTCTGGGCGGGGTGTCCCTTGCTCTGTTGCTCCTGTGTGAGGTGCTGGGTCTACGGTTGAGGGTGATGTCCTTCAGGGTTCTGGCAAAAGTTGGGATTGCTGCCTTATAGAGGTGGACCTGGTCATAAAGGCTGTTCAAGTCCAGGGTGGTGTGGTGTGCCAGGTAAACATTAGGTTTTGAGGCAAGTCCCTAAACCACTCGATTAAATTAGTCAAAACAGGAACATTTTACATCTGGCTGGAAATGAATGAGACAATTATCTCAACAGAGAAAATTGTCCTTATGTGTGTTACATTCCCCAATAGAATCTCTATACTTTAACAATGGCACAAAGGCCCTTCTTGCCTTGTCTTTCAGCTCGTTCACAGCTTTGTGGAGGTTACCTGTGGCGCTGATGTTTAGGCCGAGGTTTTCTCCCTCCCTGGTTCTCTGTGTCTCTCTCTCTCTCTCTCTCTGTGTCTCTCTCTCTCTCTCTCTCGCTCTCTCTGTGTCTTTCTCTCTCTCTCTGTGTGTGTCTCTCTCTCTCTCTCTCTCTCTCTCTCTCTCTCTCTGTGTCTCTCTCTCTCTCTCTGTGTCTCTCTCTCTCTCTCTGTGTGTGTCTCTCTCTCTCTCTCTGTGTCTCTCTCTCTCTCTCTCTCTCTCTCTGTGTCTCTCTCTCTCTCTCTCGCTCTCTCTCTCTGTGTCTCTCTCTCTCTCTCTCTGTGTGTGTCTCTCTCTCTCTCTCTCTCTCTCTCTCTCTCTCTCTGTGTCTCTCTGTCTCTCTCTCTCTGTGTCTCTTTGTCTCTCTCTCTCTCTCTCTCTCTCTCTCTGTGTGTGTCTCTCTCTCTCGCTCTCTCTCTGTGTGTGTCTCGTTGTCTATCTCTCTGTCTCTCTCTCTCTCTGTGTATCTCTCTCTCTCTATCTTTCTCTGTGTGTCTCTCTCTCTCTCTCTCTCTGTGTGTGTCTCTCTCTCTCTCCCTCTCTCTTTCTCCCTCTCTGTGTCTCTGTGTCTCTCTCTGTGTCTCTCTCTCTGTGTCTCACTCTCTCTGTGTCTCTCTCTCTCTCTCTCTGTCTCTCTCTGTGTGTGTCTCTCTGTGTATCTCTCTCTCTCTCTCTCTATGTTAATTATTTAGCTGTTTCGTGTTCATGAACATTAGCTACAAAACACAATGGTCTTGAAAGTGCGAAAAGCACTCTGAGTGCTTTCATCCATGCATTACATTAAAATCATTAGCTTTTTGTGTTTTCATTAAGGCATGTGTTCTGTAGACTACTGAATAAGGCAAGTGTTCTGTAGACTACTGAATAAGGCAAGTGTTCTGTAGACTACTGAATAAGGCAAGTGTTCTGTAGACTACTGAATAAGGCAAGTGTTCTGTAGACTACTGAATAAGGCAAGTGTACTGTAGACTACTGAATAAGGCAAGTGTACTGTAGACTACTGAATAAGGCAAGTGTACTGTAGACTACTGAATAAGGCAAGTGTACTGTAGACTACTGAATAAACACATTCTGTGGGATGTTAGAGAGACATGTTTAGTGATGTAATGGATGCTGGGGTTTCTTGGAGAGCTACTCTGACTTCAGCTGTATTAATCATCTGGGACTTGCATTCCTGATGCGGAACACCTATGAGAGATTGTCATGATTTATGGGGTCAATAGCTGATGAATTGCAAGATTGGAGGAACTGTCATTTTCCCCAAAGCTCAGCAGAACTTTGTGGGTGGGTTGTTGGACTTGACCTTTGGTCAAAGTCTTTCTGTTCTTGAGCTTTTGTCTTCACACATACTGTGTTGACTCAAATGTTAGCCGTTTGTGTATGACATACCCATATGGTGATTTTCTGTAAAGGCAGTCAATGTTGTTCTCCTCCTCAAACGAGGAGGAGCATGGATAGGACCAAGATGCGGATTGAGGGAAATAAGCCATCTTTTAATGAAAACAGCAAACAAGACACTACAAAACTACAAAACAACAAACGTGACTAACCTTCAACCGTCCATGTGTGGACACAGGAACAAACACCCACAAACCCCCAGTGAAACCCTGGCTGCCTTAGTATGACTCTCAATTAGAGACAAACGATACACACCTGTCTCTAATTGAGAATCATACCAGGCCGAACACAAAACCCAACCTAGAAATACAAAACATAGACTGCCCACCCAAAACACACGCCCTGACCATAAACACATACAAAAACAACATAAAACAGGTCAGGACCGTTACATTTTCTATTTGGGACTATACACTGCCTTCAGAAGGTATCCATACCCTTTGACGTATTCCACGTTTTATTCTGTTACAGCCTGAATTCAAAATGGATTCAATATATTTTTTCTCTCTCCTATCTACACACAATACCCCATAATGACAAAGTGAAGAAGAAAAATGAAATTCTTGCAGATGTATTGAACTTTAAATAAATAAATAACTCAAGTATTCACACCCCTGAGTCAATATATGTTAGAATCATTTTTGGCAGTGATTACAGCTGTGAGTCTTTCTGGGTAAGTCTCTAAGAGAGATTACAGCTGTGAGTCTTTCTGGGTAAGTCTCTAAGAGCTTTGGACACCTGGATTGTACAATATTTTTTACACATTATTCTTTAAAAAATTCTTCATGTTCTGTCAAGTTGGTTGTTGATCACTGCTAGAAAGCAATTTTCAAGTCTTGCCATAAATGTTCAAGCTGATTTTACGTCCAAACTGAAACTAGGCCACTCAGGAACATTCAAAGTCGTCTTTGTAAGCAAGTCCAGTTTAGATTTGACCTTGTGTTTTAGGTTATTGTACTGCTGAAAGGGGAATTTACCTCCCAGTTTCTGTTGGTAATTTAGACTGAAGCAGATTTTCCTCTAGGATTTTTCGAATCCTAAAAAACTTGCTAATCCTTGTCGATGATAAGCATACCCATAACATGATGTAGCCACAACCATGCTTGAAAATAAAGAGTGGTACTCAGCAGTAGCGGTGTGTGGGTAAAATCACTGGCGAAGCCAAGCCAGGGAAAAAAAGCCCTATTACAACCTATGTTGTGATAATTGCCTTGTTTTCTCTATAACCTGTTAGTTCATAAGCCTTGTGGTCGTGATATATAGGCCTATAAGCTGAGACAATAAGAAGACACAGTGGCAGAAAAAATTCAACCTCACCTTTGTTTCATCACAAAAACCGGAGAGCAACCTCTGTCCGGTGACGTCCACAAAGCATATAGCATGTAACAAACAGTTACATGACCTACAGCATGGCCAAGAAGTTAATGTTTCCAACATTTTTCGGACAACTAAACAGCTATTGATTTAGAACCACAGAGAGTCACAAAGAAAACAGGAGCTGCCTCCACTATTCCAGCACCATTTCAACTTCAACATTTCATCAATTCACCTATGCTTTGTCTAATACAGTGACAACTAAAATATACCAACAACTATTTAGTCCAGTCAATATAAGCTAAATATGATGTGGCTGTCCATGGTTCATATTGAACTCCCATTCTCTCGGGCCAGGGTTCACAGTGTATGAATTTATGGTTGGATCAGAATTGCTAAACCTATTGGTGCCCTTCTTTAAAAGCAGACATTGAATATCCCTTCGCGCATGGTGAAGTTATCAATTGCACTTTGGATGGTGTATCAATACACCCAGTCACCACAAAGATGCAGGCGTCCTTCCTAACTCAGTTGCCGGAGAGGACGGAAACCTCTCAGGGATTTCGCCATGAACCATAAATTAATTTTAAAACTTAAAAACAATTACAGAGTTTAATGGCTGTGATAGGAGAAAACTGAGGATGGATCAACAACATTGTAGTTACTTCACAATATTAACTTTAATGAAGGAAACATATTCCAAAACATGCATCCTATTTACAATAAGACACTAAAGTAAAACTGCAAAACATTTGGCAAAGTAATTAACTTTATGTCCTGAATACAAAGCGTTATGTTTGGGGCAAAACCAACACAACCCATCACCAGCACCTGTGGTGTGTATTCATGGATGCAAAGTGAAGCCAGGTTTCCCCCAAAAATACATAAAATATATAATATCATCTTTAGTCTCTCTGTGTTTCATAATTTCATTTTAATTCGTAAGAAGCTGAATGCGTCTCACTGGAGAAAACATCCGAGTGAGTGAAACAGTGCCCCTCTGTCTCTGTGTGTGAAGACCATCTATCTGATGCTGTCTGGTCAAAAATAGAATGCCATTGTTGCAGCACGTAGCATTGAATGTAAAGGAAGCCATTGAGCATTTGGCCTCCCTTGGTAAAAAAAGAAAAGTATAAAATTATTTCCCATCAGCATTGAGCTAAACTGAGTGATCTCAACTGTGAATTGAGCATTTTATTATATATGTATATATGTATACATCAATTAAAGCCCTCCCCCTCAAAAAAAAGTAGGACAGCTTTTTAATGACACAAGTCTCATATTTAAGTCAAATAAAAAAGGCAATGTTTGTTTCTGTCAACATGTTTTTGAACGAGGGAGAAGAGAGGGACACATTTTGGGATTAAAAGAGGGGCATGTTGTAACAGCATGATCATGAAGACTAAACAACGTTGACAAATCTGACATTTGAGAGCAACCCCCAGAGAGGGGAGAAGACTATCAAAGCCAAGCTGTTTGTTGGTGGGGGATCTTGCTGTGAGCCCTGCGAACACAACAAATACAACAGAAAACAAATGCATTGTGCTTTACTGAGACTCTGAAAAGCTGACACTTAACAAATAGCAATGCTCAAAGCGTCAATCACCCCCCCCCCCCCCCCCCCCCCCTCCACGCAATTAAGGGTAGAATATAGGTTATTTTTTTTCAGGGGGAAAATACATTAAATAATAGCAGCATTAAGGGGATCGTGGTGGCAGGGAAGTGGCTGGTTGAAATGCTGTAGGCCTTTTATAACAGAAAATCTATTCTGTGAAACAAGTGGTATTAATTTACGATGTCCTCCTCTGAGAGGTCCTACTCTAAACAAGCAAATGCGAGAGGACCATTTTCAGATTTCAAAGCGGAGAGCGGGTTGATATGTAAAAGGGGATTTACTGACATAAAAAAGGACCTGATATTTCCTTAATCACTTTGTTTACACAACTTTTCTTACATAAGCCCCCCTCCTCTCTGCAGCTCACAATTCTATTCAACATAACCAATGCAATTTTTCTCTCTCTCTCTCTATTTATCTATCCATCCATCAATCTCCCTCTCAATTTTCTATCTCAATTGTCAATTCAAAGGGGCTTTTATTGGCATGGGAAACATATTTTTAATGAAATAAACAATAAACAAAAGTGAGAAGCAAAAACAGATAAATATAGGTGGTATTTACAATGTTGTTCTAGTGCTCTACTGATTGCTCTGTTTTCATGGCAATGGGCCACACATCTTGCTGCTGTGATTGTACATTACGGTATTTTTCCTAACAGATGTAGAACTTTATCAATGTCTGATTTGATTTCAAAATATTTGTGGATCTGTGTGATCAATGGGAAATATCTGTCTCTAATATGGTCAGACCTTTGGCAGAAGGTAAGGAAGTGCAGTTCAGTTTCCACCTCATTCTGTGGACAGTGTGCACATATATATATATATATATATATATATATATATATATATATATATATATATATATATATGTTTAACTAGGCAAGTCAGTTAAGAACATATTCTTAGTTACAATGACGGCCTAGGAACAGTGGGTTAACTGCCTTGTTCAGGGGAACAGTGGGTTAGCTGCCTTGTTCAGGGGAACAGTGGGTTAACTGCCTTGTTCAGGGGAACAGTGGGTTAACTGCCTTGTTCAGGGGAACAGTGGGTTAGCTGCCTTGTTCAGGGGAACAGTGGGTTAACTGCCTTGTTCAGGGGAACAGTGGGTTAACTGCCTTGTTCAGGGGAACAGTGGGTTAACTGCCTTGTTCAGGGGAACAGTGGGTTAACTGCCTTGCTCAGGGGAACAGTGGATTAACTGCCTTGTTCAGGGGAACAGTGGGTTAACTGCCTTGTTCAGGGGAACAGTGGGTTAACTGCCTTGTTCAGGGGAACAGTGGGTTAACTGCCTTGTTCAGGGGAACAGTGGGTTAACTGCCTTGTTCAGGGGAACAGTGGGTTAACTGCCTTGTTGAGGGGAACAGTGGGTTAACTGCCTTGTTGAGGGGAACAGTGGGTTAACTGCCTTGTTCAGGGGAACAGTGGGTTAACTGCCTTGTTCAGGGGAACAGTGGGTTAACTGCCTTGTTCAGGGGAACAGTGGGTTAACTGTCTTGTTCAGGGGAACAGTGGGTTAACTGCGTTGTTCAGGGGAACAGTGGATTAAATGCCTTGTTCAGGGGAACAGTGGGTTAACTGCCTTGTTCATGGGAACAGTGGGTTAACTGCTTTGTTCATGGGAACAGTGGGTTAACTGCCTTGTTCAGGGGAACAGTGGGTTAACTGCCTTGTTCAGGGGAACAGTGCGTTAACTGCCCTGTTCATAGGAACAGTGGATGAACTGCCTTGTTCAGGGGAACAGTGGGTGAACTGCCTTGTTCATAGGAACAGTGGATGAACTGCCTTGTTCAGGGGAACAGTGGGTGAACTGCCTTGTTCAGGGGAACAGTGGGTGAACTGCCTTGTTCAGGGGAACAGTGGGTGAACTGCCTTGTTCAGGGGAACAGTGGGTTAACTGCCTTGTTCAGGGGAACAGTGGGTTAACTGCCTTGTTCAGGGGAACAGTGGGTTAACTGCCTTGTTCAGGGGAACAGTGGGTTAACTGCCTTGTTCAGGGGAACAGTGGGTTAACTGCCTTGCTCAGGGGAACAGTGGGTTAACTGCCTTGTTCAGGGGAACAGTGGGTTAACTGTCTTGTTCAGGGGAACAGTGGGTTAACTGCCTTGTTCAGGGGAACAGTGGGTTAACTGCCTTGCTCAGGGGAACAGTGGGTTAACTGCCTTGTTCAGGGGAACAGTGGGTTAACTTCCTTGTTCAGGGGAACAGTGGGTTAACTGCCTTGTTCAGGGGAACAGTGGGTTAACTGCCTTGTTCAGGGGAACAGTGGGTTAACTGCCTTGTTCAGGGGAACAGTGGGTTAACTGCCTTGTTCAGGGGAACAGTGGGTTAACTGCCTTGTTCAGGGGAACAGTGGATTAACTGCCTTGTTCAGGGGAACAGTGGATTAGCTGCCTTGTTCAGGGGAACAGTGGATTAACTGCCTTGTTCAGGGGAACAGTGGATTAACTGCCTTGTTCAGGGGCAGAATTAAAGATTTTAACTTGTCATCTCGGGGATTCGATCCAGCAACATTTCAGATACTGACCCAACGCTCTAACCGAGCTACCTGTCACCACATAACCTTCCTACTTTCTTCTTTCGAGTTCCAGGTCTGCCTTTGGTGACCTTTCTCAATAGCAAGACTCTCTGAGTCAGTACATAGTCAGCATTTCTTAACTTGGGGTCAGTCACAGTGGTCAGGTATTCTACCACTGTATAATCACTGAGTCTGTACCTAGTCAAAGATGTTCTTAATTTGGGGTCAGTCACAGTGGTCAGGTATTCTACCACTGTGTGATCTCTGTTTAGGGCCAGATAGTAGTCCAGATTGCTCTGTTGTTTGGTTGATTCTTTCCTGTGTGTCAAATAGTTATCTTCTAGTTTTCTCATCATCTGGTGGGGTCTAAATGTGTTTCTGTCCTGGGCCTCTGTGGGGTCTGTTTGGGAACAGAGCCCCAAAATCAGCTGGATGGGGGGGGGGGGGGGGGGGGGGGGGTTCTTCTCTAGCTTCATCTCTCTGTAGGTGAGGGCTTTGTGGTGGAATGTGTGGGCATCGCTTCCATTTAGGTGGTTGTAGAATTGAACAGCTCTGTTCTGGAGTTTGGAGTCCTAATTCTGCTCTGCATGCAAGGTTTGGGGTTTTACGTTGTACATGAAGCATATTTTTGCAGAGTTCTGCATGCAGAGTCTGAATTTGGGGGTTTGTCCCATTTTGTGAATTCTTGTTTGGTGAGTGGACCCCAGACCTCAAAACCATAGAGAGCAATGTGTTCTATAAATGATTTAAGTATTTTTAACCAGATCCTATTTGGGATGTCGATTTTATGTTCCTTTTGATGGCATAGAAAGCCCTTCTTGCCTTGTCTCTTAAATCGTTCACAGCCTTGCGGAAATTACCTGTGATGTTGATGTTTAGGCCGAGGTAGGTATAATTATTTGTGCGCTCTAGGGCAGCTGTGTCTAGATGGAATTTTGTATTTGTTGTCCTGGCAACTGGACTTTTTTTGGAACACCATTATTTCTGTCTTACTGAGATTTACTGTCAGGGCCCAGGTCTGACAGAATCTGTGGAGAAGATTTAGGTGATGCTGTAGGTCCTCCTTGGTTGGGGACAGAAGCACCAGATCATCAGCAAACCGTAGACATTTGACTTCAGATTCTAGTAAGGTGAGGCTGCAGACTGTTTTAGAGCGCTTGCCAGTTCATTCATATAGGGTGCACTCAGCAAGTATTCAAACCCCTTGACTTTTTACACATTTTGTTACGTTAGTCTTGTTCTAAAATTGATTAAATAGGGTTTTCCCTTATCGATCTATACACAATATAATACATAATGACAAAGCAAAAACTTTTTGCAAATGTATTTAAAAATAAAAAACGTAAATATCAAATGTACATAACTATTCAAACCCTTTACTCAGTACTTTGTTGAAGCACCGTTAGCAGTGATTACAGCCTCGAGACTTCTTGGGTATGAAGCTACAAGCTTGGCACACCTGTATTTGGGGAGTTTCTCCCATTCTTCTCTGCAGATCCTCTCAAGCACTGTCAGGTAGGATGGGAGAATCGATGCACAGTTATTTCCAGGTCTCTCCAGATCGGGTTCAAGTCGGGGCTCTGGCTGGGCCACTCAAGGACATTCAGAGACTTGTCCCGAAGCCACTCCTGTGTTGTCTTAACTGTGTGCTTAGGGTCATTGTCCTGGTGGAAGGTGAACCTTTGCCCCCCAGTCTGAAGTCCGGAGCGCTCTGTGGCAGGTTTTCATCAAGGATGTCTCTGTACTTTGCTCCGCTCATCTTTGCCTCAATCCTGACTAGTCTCCCAGTTCCTGCCTCTGAAAAACATCCCCACAGCATGTTGCTGCCACCACCATGCTTCAATGTAGGGATGGTGTCAGGCTTCTTCAAGACGTGACGCTTGGCATTCAGGCCAAGATCAATCTTAGTTTCATAAGACCAGAGAATTTTGTTTCTCATGGTCTGAGAGTCTTAGGTGCCTTTTGGCCAGCTCCAAGCGGACTGTCATGTGTCTTTTACTGAGGAGTGGCTTCCGTCTGGCCATTCTACCATAAAGGCCTGATTGGTGGAGTGATGCAGAGATGGCTGTCCTTCTGGAAGGTTCTCCAATCTCCACAGAGGAACTCTTGAACTTGGTCAGAATGACCATCGGGTTCTTGGTTACCTCTCTGACAAAGGCCCTTCTCCGTCACCAGCTCTAGGGAGAGTCTTGGTGTTTCCAAACTTCTTCCATTTAAGAATGATGGAGGCCACTGTGTTATTGGGGACCTTCAATGCTGCAGAAATGTTTTGGTACCCTTTCCCAGACCTGTGCCTTGACACAGTCCTGTCTCGGAGCTCTACTGACAATTCCTTCCAAATCATGGCTTGGTTTTTGCTCTGACATGCACTGTCGACTGTGGGACCTTATATAGACAGGTGTGTGCCTTTCCAAATCATGTCCAATATATTGAATTTACCACAGGTGGACTCCAATCAAGTTGTAGAAGTCTCCGTGTTAAATCATTTTCCACACACAGTCTAGTAAGGGGTGAGAATCCACTCTCACATAGTTATGTGGTTGCAAAGGGCGCCAGTGTCTTAATTAACAGCGCAATATGCCAAGGCAGGATACTCTGAGCACAGCCCAATCCAGAAATCTGTCAGTGGCTTCTGATTAAATTTCCATGAACCGCTTGTTGCAATTTCGATGAGGCTCTATTGTTCAGATATCGGTAAATGAGCTGGAGGTAGGGCATGAAAGGGATAATGAATCCAATTGTTTGTGTCATCCGTTTTGGGAAAGTACCTGGGTAATTGCGTACCAAACTCACTCAGGCGCTTCGCTACATCACATTTGACATTTTCCGTAAGGTTGAGTTCATTTGCACACAAAAAATCATACCATGATGGAAAGACCTGTGTATTGTCCTTGTTAATGCAGACAGAGTAGAACTCCAACTTCTTAATCATAGCCTCAATTTTGTCCCTCACATTGAATATAGTTGTGGAGAGTCCCGGTAATCCTAGATTCAGATCATTCAGGCCAGAAAAAACATCCCCCAGATAGGCCAGTCGTGTGAGATACTCATCAAGCGGTCAGCAAGCGGTCAGACAAGCGAAAATTAAGGTCAGTAAAGAAAACTTTAAGCTCGTCTCTCATTTCAAAAAACGTGCCAATACCTTGCCCCTTGATAACCAGCGCACTTCTGTATGTTGTAAAAGCTTTACCTAGTAAAAGCCATATCATTGCGTAGTGCTGCCCATATCATTGCATAGTGCAGAAAATACATGAGAGTTCAGGGGCCTTGCTTTAACAAAGTTAACCATTTTCACTATAGTGTCCAAAACGTCTTTCAAGCTGTCAGGCATTCCCTTGGCAGCAAGAGCCTCTCGGTGGATGCTGCAGTGTACCCAAGTGGCGTCGGGAGCAACTGCTTGCACGAGCGTTAGCACTCTACTATGTCTCCCTGTCATGGCTTTTGCGCCATCAGTACAGATACCAACACATCTTGACCACCAAAGTCCATTTGATGTCACAAAGCTGTCCAGTACTTAAAAAATATCCTCTCCTGTTGTCCTGGTTTCCAGTAGTTTGCAGAAGAGGATGTTTCCTTAATTGACCACCCATAAACGTAACGGACATATACCAGGAACTGTGCCAGGCCTGCCACGTCTGTTGACTCATCCAGCAGTAACGCATAGAATTTACCGGCTTGTATGCGAAGCAATAATTGTTTCAAAACCTCTCCTGCCATGTCACTAATGCGTCGTGAAACAGTGTTGTTTGATGAACACGTTGTCTGTATAGTTTTTTTGGCCTTTTCCCCCAGCATTGTCCCAGCTGTATCCGCAGCAGCAGGAAGAATTAAGTCCTCCACAATAGTATGGGGCTTGCCTGTCCTGTACTTCTGTTGCTTTTATACACGACTTACTACTCGAAAGTCATCTTAATTCTCGCTCAAAAAATTCCTGTGGCTTATTTTTCAAATTGGCATGTTTTGTTTCTAAATGTCTACGTAAGAGTGAAGCCACACTGTGGCTGAGGAAAGGCACTAATCCCACTCTAAGTTGACCCCAAATCAATGTAGTTCTCATTACATTTGCGCCTCTTTGATGGTCCAACGTCCCTGTCTGTTGTTCAGTGCTTACCCGGGGGTAAGGGGGCAATAGCTCTTTGGCTGCATCAGATTCACAACTGTCAGTGTGCATGCTAGCTGGGCTAACAACAAATGTAGAATTACTGATGCTAGCATTGGATGTGCTCGTGGAAACAGAAAAACTTGTCGTCGACAGGTGCAGGTGTAGTACTGCTGGTAGTAGCAGTACTACCAGTAGAGCTGGTATGTGTCTATGGACGTGGGCCTTACTAAATGGACTGTTTGAAAATGTGAAGATTTTAATGTGAATCACATTTTCGTTTGGCGTACCCCTGGGGGTAACTGTTTAGCTGATAGGTGAAATATACAGTTCAGGCTTCCTAATGCTAAGTTTACACCTTCACTATTGCAGGGAAACATTTGTATAGGATCAATTGGATTTGCTGTTAGTGAATAGTTTTTTGATAGGTTTCTGCACTACCCTCCTTCCATCCATAGTATTTCACTTCTTAGGGCTAGGCGTCCCGTCAGCGGGACACCTGTTGACAACATCTGGTGAAATTAGAGGGCGCAATTCAAATAAATAATCATAATAATAAACATTTATGAACATACAAGTATCTTATGTCGGTTAAAAGCTTAAATTCTTGTTAATCTAACTGCATTGTCCGATTTACAATACGGCTTTAAAGCAAAAGCATACCATGCGATTGTTTGAGGACGGCGCCCCACATCTGTCACGAATCCCGTCGAAGATGGTGCCTCTTCCTGTTCGGGCGGCGCTCGGCGCGGCGCTCGGCGCTCCTGTTCGGTCGTCGTCTCCGGCCTACTAGCTGCCACCGATCCCCTTTTCTGTTTCAGTTAGTTTTGTCTGATTAGTTTCACCTGTTTCTTGTTTGGGTTTTGTTTTGGGCTATTTAAACCCTGTAGGCCCGCCGGCTTTTGTGCGGGTTTGTTTTTCTATTCATGTTGTGTGGATTATTGTGGATTCCGTTTTCCTGGACAGTTTCGTCCTATTTGTTGGACTGGGTATTTATGCGCCGTTTTGTTTGGCGTAACCATTACTCTGTTCTTGGAATAAAGATCCACGTTTTGAACTACCCTGCTCTCTGCGCCTGACTCCTCCACCCACTACTCCTAGAAGCCATTACAACATCAACATATTTTTCAACCAGCACAAGCTTCATAAAATCACAAATAGCGATTAAATAATCACTTACTTTTTGAAAACTTTTTTCCTCTTTTTGCAATCCCAAGGGCCCCAGCTACAAAATGCATGGTCGTTTTGTTAGATAAAATTCTCCTTTATATCCCAAAAAGTCAGTTTAGTTGGCACCATCGATTTCAGTAATCCAATCGTTCAACATGCAGACAAAGGAATCCAAAAAGCTACCGCTAAACTTTGTTAAAACAAGTCAAACTACGTTTCTATATAACCCTCAGGTACCCTAAAATGTAATTAAACTATAATGTTTCATACGGAAAGAAGTATGTTCAATAGAAAAGTAAACTTAGCAGGTGCACATAATCTTCTTCGCATGCCCACAGACTGATTTCCAACTGTGACTCCCTGTACCAAAACTTAAAATTCTTCCTCGTTTTGGAAGAAACAAGCCTGAAACCTTAAACCAAGACTGTTGACATCTAGTGGAAGCCATAGGAATTGCAACCTGGGAGCTGGAATTGTATAGAACCCATAGCTTTCCATTGAAAGAGCATGGGATCTCCAAATCTTTATTTTATTTTCAGCTACCATATAAATTGTGCTTTAATCTCATACATTATTTTAACATTTCTACAAAGTGTTTTCTATCCAATGGTACCAATTATATGCATATCCTGGCTTCTGGGCCTGAGTAACAGGCAATTTACTTTGGGCACGTCAGTCAGGCAGAAATTCTGAAAAAAGGACCCTAGCCTTAAGAATTAATAACATGCAGTTTGTTTGTTTTCGATACCTCATGGTTGAGTATTGGTCTGTTCAAGTAGATTGTGATTTTGCTGTGGTCTGACAGGGGTGTTAGTTGGTTGACTGTGAACACTCTGAGAGGTTGAGGTTGAGGTCAGTCATAAAGTAGTCTACAGTACTACTGCCAAGGGATGAGCTGTAGGTGTACCTTCCATAGGAGTTCCCTTGAAGCCTATCATTGACTGTGTACATACCCAGAGTGTGACAGAGCTGCAAGAGTTGTGACCCATTTCTGTTGGTTGTTTTGTCGTATATGTGTCTAGTAGGACATATCTGGGAGGACATGCTGTCACCTCCAGGTAGGTGTTTGTTCCCCTGTGTGCTGAGAGTGTCAGGTTCTTGTCCAGTTCTGGCATTTAGGTCACCACAGACTAGTACATGTCCCTGGGCCTGGAAATTATTGATTTTCCCCTCCAGGATGGAGAAGCTGTCTTCATTAAGGTATGGGGATTCTAGTGGGGGGATATAGGTAGCACACAGAAGGATATATTTCCCTGTTTAAATTATTTCCTTTTTAATTTCTAGCAAAGTGTAAAATGTTCCTGTTTTGATTCGTTTAATGGAGTGGGTTAAGTCTGATCTATCCCAAATTTAGATACACCCTTAGTCTCTTCCCTGTATAACACCTGGTAGTTTGGTGGATGGGACTACCATCTCTCTGTAACCTAGAGGGCAACCAGTTGGTCCATCTCCTCTGTACCATGATTCTTGTTGGATGACAATATCTGTATTTCCAGTTTCTTTGATGAATTTTACATTCCTGCTCTTTAGGCCAAATGCAGATGACGTCAGACCTTGAAAATTCTCGGATGATATTGTAAAAGCTTTGTGTTTCATAGGGTCCAGTGTTGTTTTCATGTGGTTATGGCTCGGACCATTACAGTAGGTGTGAGCAGAGCATGCTGAGCATCTGATACATACTGTAACTATTCAGACCATTTGTTATGAGACTCTATATTGAGCTCAGGTGGATCCTGTTCACATTGATCATCCTTGAGATGTTTCTACAACTTGATATGAGTCCATCTGTGGTAAATTCAATTGTTTGTATATGATTTGGAAAGGCACAATATATAGGTCCAACAGTTGACAATGTATGTCAGAGTAAAAACCAAGCCATGAGGTTGAAGGAATTATCCGTAGAGCTCCGAGACAGGATTATATCGAGGCACAGATCTGGGGAAGGGTACCAAAACTTTTCTGCAGCATTGAAGGTCCCCAAGAACACAGTGGCCTCCATCATTCTTAAATGGAAGAAGTTTGGAACCACGAAGACTCTTCCTAGTGCTGGCCGCCTGCCAAACTGAGCAATCGGGGGAGAAGGGTCAGGGAGGTGACCAAGAACCCGATGATCGCTCGGACAGAGCTCCAGAGGTCCTCTGAGGAGATGGGAAAACCTTCCAGAAGGACAACCATCTCTGCATCACTCCACCAATCAGGCCTTTATGGTAGAGTAGCCAGACGGAAGCCACTCCTCAGTAAAAGGCACATGACAGCCCATGGTTTTTGCAACTGCACTTGAAGAAACTTCAAAAGTTCTTGTAATTTTCAGGATTGACTGACCTTCATGCCTTAAAGAAATGATAGACTGTCATTTCTCTTTGCTAATTTGAGCTGTTCTTGCCATAATATGGACTTGGTCTTTTACGAAATAGGGTTATCTTCTGTATGCCACCCTTACCTTGTCACAACACAACTGATTGGCTGAAACGCATTACGATGGAAAGAAATTCCACAAATTTAGTTTAACAAGGGACACCTATTAATTGAAATGCATTCCAGGTGACTACCTCATGAAGCTGGTTGAGAGAATGCCAAGAGTGTGCAAAGCTGTCATCAAGGCAAAGAGGGGCTAATTTGAAGAATCTCAAATTTAAAATATATTTAGATTTGTTTAACAATTTTTTTAGTTACTACATGATTCCATATGAGTTATTTCATAGTTTTGAAATCTTCACTATTATTCTACAATGTATAAAAATAGTAAAAATAAAGAAAAACCCTTGAATGAGTAGGTGTGTCCAAAGTTTTGACTGGTAGTGTATATAATTAAATATATCAGACAGTGCAATGATCTATAAGAGGCCTAGGCTTGCTCCAAATATTAACATAAAAAACACATCCATACAGTATGGCTGGGATCAGTGGGATAGGGGTTGTTCTGAAGTGGGTCGAGAGCTTCAACTTCCTTGGCGTCCACATCACTAGGGTCTTAACATGGTCCACACACAAGTTCCTTGGAGTCCACAAGGACTAAACATTTGATTTGATTTGAACATGGTCAGCGTGAAGAGGGCATGGCAGTGCCTCTTCCCCTTCAGGAGGCTGAAAAGATTTGGCATGGGTCCTCGGATCTTCAAAAAGTTCTACAGCTGCACCATCGAGAGAATCTTGACTGGCTGCATCCCCACTTGGTATGCACCACCCTTGACCACGAAGCTTTACAGAGGGCGGTGTGGACAGCCCAGTAAGTCACTGGGTCTGAGCTCCCTGCCATCCAGGACCTCTATTTTAGGCGGTGTCAGAGGAAGGCCCAAAAAATTGCCCAAAACTCCAGCCACCCAGGCCATAGACTGTTCATTCTGTTACCGTCCGGCAAACGGTACCGGAGCATCAGCTCTCAGACCAACAGGCTCCGAGACAGCTTCTACCCCCAAGCCATAAGACTGCTAAATAGCCAGACTGCTAAACAGTCAATTAAAAGTACACAAGCTATCTGAACTGACTCTATCTTGCACTGACCCCACACACACTATATATACACACTCACTAGACTATATATACACACACACTATATATACACACTCACGAGACTATATATACACACTCACTAGACTATATACACACACTATATATACACTCTCACTAGACTATATATACACACTCACTAGACTATATACACACACACTATATATACACACTCACTAGACTATATATACACACACTATATATACACACTCACTAGACTATATATACACAAAACACACACTATATACACACTCACTAGACTATATATACACACTCACTAGACTATGTACACACTCACTAGACTATATATACACACACACAATATATACACACTCACTAGACTATATATACACACACTATATATATACACACTCACTAGACTATATATATACACACACACACACTATATATACACACTCACTAGACTATATATACACACACAGTATATATACACACACTCACTAGACTATATATGCACACTCAATAGACTATATATACACACTCACTAGACTATATATACACACACACTATATATACACACACGCTATATATACACTCACTAGACTATATATACACACTCACTAGACTATATATACACACTCACTAGACTATATATACACACTCACTAGACTATATATACACACACACTAGACTATATACACACTCACTAGACTATATACACACACTCACTAGACTATATATACACACTCACTAGACTATATATACACACTCACTAGACTATATATACACACTCACTAGACTATATATACACGCACACTATATATACACACACGCTATATATACACTCACTAGACTATATATACACACTCACTAGACTATATATACACACTCACTAGACTATATATACACACTCACTAGACTATATATACACACACACTAGACTATATATACACACTCACTAGACTATATATACACACTCACTAGACTATATATATATATATATATATATACACTGCTCAAAAAAATAAAGGGAACACTTAAACAACACAATGTAACTCCAAGTCAATCACACTTCTGTGAAATCAAACTGTCCACTTAGGATGCAACACTGATTGACAATAAATTTCACATGCTGTTGTGCAAATGGAATAGACAAAAGGTGGAAATTATAGGCAATTAGCAAGACACCCCCAATAAAGGAGTGGTTCTGCAGGTGGTGACCACAGACCACTTCTCAGTTCCTATGCTTCCTGGCTGATGTTTTGGTCACTTTTGAATGCTGGCGGTGCTTTCACTCTAGTGGTAGCATGAGACGGAGTCTACAACCCACACAAGTGGCTCAGGTAGTGCAGCTCATCCAGGATGGCACATCAATGCGAGCTGTGGCAAGAATGTTTGCTGTGTCTGTCAGCGTAGTGTCCAGAGCATGGAGGCGCTACCAGGAGACAGGCCAGTACATCAGGAGACGTGGAGGAGGCCGTAGGAGGGCAACAACCCAGCAGCAGGACCGCTACCTCCGCCTTTGTGCAGGAGGTGCACTGCCAGCGCCCTGCAAAATGACCTCCAGCAGGCCACAAATGTGCATGTGTCTGCTCAAACGGTCAGAAACAGACTCCATGAGGGTGGTATGAGGGCCCGACGTCCACAGGTGGGGGTTGTGCTTACAGCCCAACACCGTGCAGGACGTTTGGCATTTGCCAGAGAACACCAAGATTGGCAAATTCGCCACTGGCGCCCTGTGCTCTTCACAGATGAAAGCAGGTTCACACTAAGCACATGTGACAGACGTGACAGAGTCTGGAGACGCCGTGGAGAACGTTCTGCTGCCTGCAACATCCTCCAGCATGACCGGTTTGGCGATGGGTCAGTCATGGTGTGGGGTGGCATTTCTTTGTAGGGCCGCAAAGCCCTCCATGTGCTCGCCAGAGCTAGCCTGACTGCCATTAGGTACCGAGATGAGATCCTCAGACCCCTTGTGAGACCATATGCTGACACATGCACATTTGTGGCCTGCTGGAGGTCATTTTGCAGGGCTCTGGCAGTGCACCTCCTTGCACAAAGGCAGAGGTAGCGGTCCTGCTGCTGGGTTGTTGCCCTCCTACGGCCTCCTCCACGTCTCCTGATGTACTGGCCTGTCTCCTGGTAGCGCCTCCATGCTCTGGACACTACGCTGACAGACACAGCAAATCTTTTTGCCACATCTCGCATTGATGTGCCATCCTGGATGAACTGCACTACCTGAGCCACTTGTGTGGGTTGTAGACTCCGTCTCATGCTACCACTAAAGTGAGAGCACCGCCAGCATTCAAAAGTGACCAAAACATCGGCCAGGAAGCATAGGAACTGAGAAGTGGTCTGTGGTCACCACCTGCAGAATCACTCCTTTTTTGGGGGTGTCTTGCTAATTGCCTATAATCTCCACCTTTTGTCTATTCCATTTGCACAACAGCATGTGAAATTTATTGTCAATCAGTGTTGCTTCCTAAGTGGACAGTTTGATTTCACAGAAGTGTGATTGACTTGGAGTTACATTGTGTTGTTTAAGTGTTCCCTTTATTTTTTTGAGCAGTGTATATATATATATATATATATATTTACACACTCACACTACATTGACACTCCCACACCACACACATCTCCATTTCCTTGGTGTCCACCACCAACAAACTATCAATTTTTTCATTAACCTTTATTTATCTAGGCATGTCAGTTAATTAAGAACAAATTATTATTTACAATGACAGCCTACGAGGGAAAAGTGGGGTTCCTGCTTTGTTCAGGGGCAGAATGACACATTTTTACCTTGTCAGTTCTGGGATTAGATACAGCAACCTTTCGGTAACTGGCCCAACGCTCTAACCACTAGGCTACCTGCCGTCCCAAATTATGGTCCAAACACACCAAGACAGTTGTGAAGAGGGCACGACAACTATGGAGAGCATCCTGACTGGTTGCATCACCGCTTGGTATGGCAACTGCTCGGCTTCCAACCACAAGGCACTACAGAGGGAAGTGCGTACGGCCCAGTACATCACTGGGGCAAAGGTCCCTGCCAGCCAGTAACTCTATACCAAGCGGTGTAAGAGGAAGGCCCTAAAAAATGCCAAAGACTCCAGCCACCCTAGCCTAGTCATAGACTGTTCTCTCTTCTACCGTACAGCAAGCGGTACCGGAGTGCATAGTCTAGGTCCAAAAGGCTTCTTAACAGCTTCTACCCCCAAGCCATATGACTGCTGAACAGCTAATCAAATGGCTACCCGGACTATTTGCATTGACTGCCCCCTTTTTACGCTGCTGCTCTCTGAAGTAATATGTACATGAAGGTAGGGGTAAAGTAACGATGCATAGATAATAAACAATGACCTCGACTAACCTATTTCCTATCGACTAACCTATTTCACTGTGAGGTGTACACTTGTTGTATTCGGCTCATGTGACAAATTACATTTGATTTGATTTGACACTCATCATTTGCTGTTGCTACTTTGTTCTTTATTTTACTCTTATTATTATCTATCCTGATGCCTAGTCACTTTACCCTGCCTTTATGTACATATCTACCTCAAATACCTTACTATTATCTATCCTGATGTCTTGTCACTTTACCCTGCCTTCATGTACATATCTACCTCAAATAAATTATTATTATCTATCCTGATGCCTAGTCACTTTACCCTGCCTTCATGTACATATCTACCTCAAATACCTTATTATTATCTATCCTGATGCCTAGTCACTTTACCCTGCCTTCATGTACATATCTACCTCAAATACTTTATTATTATCTATCCTGATGCCTAGTCACTTTACCCTGCCTTCATGTACATATCTACCTCAAATACCTTATTATTATCTATCCTGATGCCTAGTCACTTTACCCTGCCTTCATGTACATATCTACCTCAAATACCTTATTATTATCTATCCTGATGCCTAGTCACTTTACCCTGTCTTCATGTACATATCTACCTCAAATACCTTATTATTATCTATCCTGATGGCTAGTCACTTTACCCTGCCTTCATGTACATATCTACCTCAAATACTTTATTATTATCTATCCTGATGCCTAGTCACTTTACCCTGCCTTCATGTACATATCTACCTCAAATACCTTATTATTATCTATCCTGATGCCTAGTCACTTTACCCTGCCTTCATGTACATATCTACCTCAAATACCTTATTATTATCTATCCTGATGCCTAGTCACTTTACCCTGTCTTCATGTACATATCTACCTCAAATACCTTATTATTATCTATCCTGATGGCTAGTCACTTTACCCTGCCTTCATGTACGTATCTACCTCAAATACCTTATTATCTATCCTGATGCCTAGTCACTTTACCCTGCCTTCATGTACATACCTACCTCAAATACCTTATTATTATCTATCCTGATGCCTAGTCACTTTACCCTGCCTTCATGTACATATCTACCTCAAATACCTTATTATTATCTATCCTGATGGCTAGTTACTTTACCCTGCCTTCATGTACATACAGTATCTACCTGAAATACATTGTGCCCCTGCACATTGATCTGGTACAGATACTTCCTCTATATAGCTCCATTCTTGTGTATTACATTTTCTTCCTCGTGTAACAATTTTTTATAATTTTTCAACTCTTTATTGTTAGGAAGTGCTCGTAAGCAAGCATTTCACGGTACAGTATACGTCAGTTGTATTCATCGCATGTGACAAATAAAATGTGATCTGATTTGAGAAGAGAGACCATTGTGCATATCGAAGCCTTCTGTTTTACGCGCACTGCCTGCTGCTCCCCTGCAGAAGAGGTGATGGTGCGTTCCAGGAAGAGCCCCCTCCACCCACACTCTCTATCCATAGTCTGAATGAAATCAGCTGACGAATGGTATCTCCCTAATGCTTGATGGAACGCGCCGCTGCGCGGAAGCCGGCTGTTGCCCGAGCGTTGACACCGCAGCAGGTTGCCCGTGGTGCTTTTATGTTGTGGATGTCGGACTGATTCCGCGGTGGTAGACTTTTTTTTGGGGCAGTGGCGGACCACGCTGACCATGGCCTCCAACTTCAATGATATAGTGAAACAGGGATACGTGCGGATACGGAGTAAGAAACTAGGGGTGAGTGACACTTTCCTGTATAGGAGGAGAGGAGAGGCTTCTACGTAGAGTTATTTGCGGTCAGGGCAGGAAGGCAGGGAGTCAGGCGCACTGGGAGCTGGATTAGAAGAGGTTTAGTTGCTCCGTAGGCAGCTGTCCTGCTGTGCGCTTTACAGAGGAAAATAACAGATGAGCAAAACAACATGATTCACTTTCCTTCAGTGGTTGCATTTAGTTAAGATTTGTTTATGTAACATTTAACAAAATATGGATGACAATAACAATGTTTCAATTTGTTTAAGATTCACGTATATTATTATCTTGCTATAAATGGGACTCTTTTATGTATATATTCTTTATCACCACATCGATAACTATGTTGTCAAAAGTTATAATTTAGGCTAAGTGCCAGATCACACAGTCAACTCTATCATTGACAACAACTGTTTGCCATGCATTATATTTACAGTACTCTATGCAAGGCTTTGATGGATATAGATTGTGTATTTGATAAAGACTGGATAGTATCCGAGTGGTTGTGGGAGACAGGCTATGTGGATAATGTAGCCTAGGTTGCTATAGCTCAGGTCAGAGTTGTATTGATCGCGAAGGACTGAAACGTTAACTAAGTTATAACACGGTAGTAACACTAGCATTTTGCTACACCCGCTATACCATCTGCTAAACACGTGTATGGGACCAATACAATGTATATTTAATTTAATTTAATACACTTATAATAATAGCACTGGATTATGTTTATAACACTTGTCTATGTGCTCAAAGCACTTTACACGACATAGGCTACAGTGATCTGTACCACCGACTGGACAGCAGGTTACCAATAGTACCTGGTAATGATAATGCTACACTCTGTCACCCACAGTGTGTCTGCCTGATGTTCCCTGAGTCATAAAGACAGCTGGTGTATTTTTACATCACCGTTACATTCCAGGATGACTGTAGAGCAGAAACCTGTCCCTCTGACCATGATGGGTGATGCTGGCTAATGATGTCTGCTTCCATTCTACCCCCCCCCCCCCCCCCCGCCTCATTACGACATTGTCTTCACGCGTTAAGATTTCAGAATAAGACTTTTGTAATTCCATTTTAAAGCACTCTAGTTACATTGCTATTCATATTTTTGTGTGTATAGTGTGTATAGTGTGTATAGTGTGATCTGGCACAGTGCTTTGCTGCAACTGTCAGTTAGATAATTTAATATTAATTCAGTGACTTTAGGACTATAAGCTTAAACATGCTCTCTAAGGCACCTGTATTTACCGTTTTTTTTTATCATAAAGAGCTTAACATTCTTGACATTCTTCTGAAAAAGTGTTAAAAAAAATCCAAGTATACTGAACATAAATATAAACGCAACTAGTGTTGGTCCCATTTTTCATGAACTGAAATAAAACATTCCAGAAATGTTCCATACACACAAAAAGCGTGTTTCTCTCAAAATGTGTCCACAAATTTGTTTATATCCCTGTTAGTGAGCATTTCTCATTTGACAAGAAAATCCATCCACGTGACAGGTATGGCAAATCAAGAAGCTGATTAAACAGCATAATCTTTACACAGGTGCACCTTGTGCTGGGGACAATAAAAGGCCACTCTAAAATGTGCAGTTTTGTCACAAAACAGATTTCTCAAGCTTCGAGGGAGTGTTCAATTGGCATACTGACTACAGGAATGTCCAGCAGAGATGTTTCCAGAGAATTGAATCTTAATTTCCCTACCATAAGCAGCCACGTTGTTTTAGAGAATTTGGCAGTACGTCCAACCGGCCTCACAATTGCAGGCCAGGACCTCCACATCCGGCCTCTTCACCTGCTGTGCTGGATCGTCTGGGGGAGGGGGTGAATGCCGATAAATAATTCTGTCTGTAATAAAGCCCTTTTGTGGGGGTAAACTCATTCTGATTGGATGGGCCTGGCTCCCCATTCAGTGGACCTGGCTCCCAAGTAGGTGGGCCTATGCCTTCCCAGGCCCACCTATGTCTTTGCCCCTGCTCAGTCATGTGGAATCCATAGATTATGGGCCAAATGAATTTCTTTAAATTGACAGATTTTCTTCTAAGAAATGTAACTCAGTAAAATCTTTGAAATTGTTGCATGTTGTGTTTATATTTTTGTTCAATATAATTGCCCAAGAGGACCAGAACCTATATCAAAATTAAAGGACTTGGGACTAAGGTTCTATCAGAGAGTCCTTTTTTCTTCAAGTTCCAGATCTCAGAACTGTTTTGTTATGTCTTCCTCTTTCATGACACCTTACATACAGTACATTTTTAGTGACAACCCAGAATTGGTTAGCAGATTGAACCTTATAGCACCAAGCATCAAAGTTGTTTGCTTTCTCATTCTTAATGGATTTTTTTTCACCTTAAATTGACTTTGTCACAAATTGGACACATTGCTCATGTGGAGGACTTTCTAAAGAGCAACTCTATGTGAATAACTCATTTTTGACCAAAATGTCAGATTGAATTTAATAGTCCCAAGGCTGTTGTGGAGGTGGCTATGCCAGGCCAGCTACCTTTCATCATGGTGGTTATGTGTTTCACTCTGTCAACCTCCCCCAGCGTGTTGTTTGAATCCCAGTTATGAAACCATACTGTGTTGGTCGTGTTTCACCTCTGAAAAAGCATGTCGTGACTGACTGACAGACTGAGACACGAGGATAACGGTCTGATACTGGCCGTCTGTTCTCCAGTCTCTCCAGCCTTGGTGCTTGACTGTTTCTGCGTTGAACCATATCGGTGGTACCCCTGCTAACGTGTAACATGAACCAAAAACCATTAGGGGGTAATACACAAAGCTGATCTTACTGTATACCTTACTGTGCCATCTGTACCTTTCCCTCAATATCACTATGGCTGTCCTCCCTCCCTCTCTCTTGTCTCTCCCTCTCTCATCTCCTCCCTCTCTCACCTCCTCCCTCTCTTATCTCCTCCCTTTCTCACCTCTCCCTTTCACATCTCCTCCCTCTCTCTTGTCTCTCCCTCTCTCTCTCATCTCCTCCCTCTCTCATCTCCTCCTTCTCTCATCTCCTCCCCCTCACCCCTCTTTCTCATCCCTCTTTCTCTTTCTTACCTCTCTCCCTCATCTCAGTCTTTCATACCTCTCTTCCTCTCTCATCTCTTTCCCTCTCCCTAATCTTTGCCACTCTCTCTCTCACTTCTCCCTCTTCTCTCTCCCTCTTCTCCATCTTTTCTCTCACCTCTCCCTCTTTGTCATTTCTTCCCCACTTTCTGAGAACCTTATTTCTCCTTCATCTGTTAGCCTTTTACAACATTCTCTCTCTCTCTCCCTCTCTCTCTCTCTCTCTCTCTCTCTCTCTCTCTCTCTCTCTCTCTCTCTCTCTCTCTCTCTCTCTCTCTCTCTCTCTCTCTCTCTCTCTCTCTCTCTCTCTCTCTCTCTCTCTCTCTCTCTCTCTCTCTCTCTCTCTCTCTCTCTCTCTCTCTCTCTCTCTCTCTCTCTCTCTCTCTCAATTCAAGGGGCTTTATTGGCATGGGAAACATATGTTAACATTGCCAATGCAAGTGAAGTAGATAATATACACAAGTGAAATAAACAATACAAATGAACAGTAATCATTACACTCACAGAAGTTCCAAAAGAATAAAGACATTACAAATGTCATATTTTGTATATATACAGTGTTGTAACGATGTACAAATGGTTAAAGTACAAAAGGGAAAATAAATAAGCATAAATATGGGTTGTATTTACAATGGTGTTTGTTCTTCACTGGTTGACCTTTTCTTGTGGCAACAGGCCACAAATCTTGCTGCTGTGATGGCACACTGTGGTATTTCACCCAGCAGATGTGGGAGTTTATCAAAATCGGGTTTGTGGATCTGTGTAATCTGAGGGAAATATGGGTCTCTAACATGGCCATACATTGGGCAGGAGGTTAGGAAGTGCAGCTCAGTTTCCACCTCATTTTGTCGGCAGTGTGCACATAGCCTGTCTTCTCTTGAGAGCCATGTCTGCCTACGGCGGCCTTTCTCAATAGCGAGGCTATGCTCACTGAGTCTGTACATAGTCAAAGCTTTCCTTAAATTCGGGTCAGTCACAGTGGTCAGGTATTCTGCCACTGTGTACTCTCTGTTTAGGGCCAAATAGCAGTCTAGTTTGTTCAGTTTTTTCTGTTAATTCTTTCCAGTGTCAAGTCATTATCTTTTTGTTTTCTCATGATTTGGTTGGGTCAAATTGCGTTGCTGTCCTGGGGCTCTGTGGGGTCTGTTTGTGTTTGTGAACAGAGCCCCAGGACCAACTTGCTTAGGGAACTCTTCTCCAGGTTCATCTCTCTGTAGGTGATTGCTTTGTTATGGAAGGTTTGGGAATCGCTTCCTTTTAGATGGTTGTAGAATTTAACGTCTCTTTTCTGGATTTTGATCATTAGCGGGATTCAGACTAATTCTGCTCTGCATGCATTATTTGGTGTTTTACGTTGTACAGTCGTGGCCAAAAGTTTTGAGAATGACACAAATATGAATTTCCACAAAGTTTGCTGCTTCAGAGTCTTTAGATATTTTTGTCAGATGTTACTATGGAATAGTGAAGTATAATTAAAAGCTTGCTTGGAGTTTGTCAGAATTTGTAGGTTTTTGTTTGTCCACCCGCCTCTTGAGGATTGACCACAAGTTCTCAATGGGATTAAGGTCTGGGGAGTTTCCTGGCCATGGACCCAAAATATCGATGTTTTGTTCCCCGAGCCACTTAGTTATCACTTTTGCCTTATGGCAAGGTGCTCCATCATGCTGGAAAAGGCATTGTTCGTCACCAAATTGTTCCTGGATGGTTGGGAGAAGTCGCTCTCGGAGGATGTGTTGGTACCATTCTTTATTCATGGCTGTGTTCTTTGGCAAAATTGTGAGTGAACCCAATCCCTTGGCTGAGAAGCAACCCCCCAGATGAATGGTCTCAGGATGCTTTACCTTTGGCATGACACTTGACTGATGGTAGCGCTCACCTTGTCTTTTCCAGACAATCTTTTTTCCGGATGCCCCAAACAATCGGAAAGGGGATTCATCAGAGAAATTGTTTTTGGGGGATTCAGTTCATTTGCATTGAAAAGAGGTTCTTTGCAATTAATTGCAATTCATTTGATCACTCTTCATAACATTCTGGAGTATATGCAAATTGCCATCATACAAACTGAGGCAGCAGACTGTGGAAATTAAAATTTGTGTCATTCTCAAAACCTTTGGCCATGACTGTACACGGAGGATATTTTTGCAGAATTCTGCATGCAGTCTCAATTTGGTGTTTGTTCCATTTTGTCTCTCTCTCTCTCTCTCTCTCTCTCTCTCTCTCTCTCTCTCTCTCTCTCTCTCTCTCTCTCTCTCTCTCTCTCTGTCTCTGTCTGTCTCTGTCTGTCTCTGTCTGTCTCTGTCTGTCTCTCTGTCTCTCTGTCTCTCTGTCTCTCTGTCTCTCTGTCTCTCTGTCTCTCTGTCTCTGTCTCTGTCTCTGTCTCTGTCTCTGTCTCTGTCTCTGTCTCTGTCTCTGTCTCTGTCTCTGTCTCTCTCCCGCTCCCTCTCTCTATCTCTCTCCCTCTCTCCATCTCCCACCTCGGTCTCCCACCTCTGTCTCCCACCTCGGTCTCCCACCTCTGTCTCCCACCTCGGTCTCCCACCTCTGTCTCCCACCT
This sequence comes from Salvelinus fontinalis, assembly GCF_029448725.1. Lineage (NCBI taxonomy): Eukaryota > Metazoa > Chordata > Actinopteri > Salmoniformes > Salmonidae > Salvelinus > Salvelinus fontinalis. The sequence goes on from NC_074671.1 coordinate 9,851,484, forward strand.
CTGTCTCTCTATCTCTCTCCCTCTCCTTCTCTCCCTCTGTCTCTCTGTCTCTGTCTCTCTCCCTCTCTGTTGTGTGTCGGACAGCTGAGACTGAGTGGAATGGCATTTCTCTATTCAGCGCCCACACTGCACCCTCTGCCTAACCTCAACCTCAACACACACACACACACACACACACACACACACACACACACACACACACACACACACACACACACACACACACACACACACACACACACACACACACACACACACACACACACACACACACGCACACACACACACACGCGCACACACACACATGCGCGCACACGCACACACGCACACACGCACGCACGCACACACGCACACACACAAACGTACAGCTGCGCACGGCTGTGCACACTGGTCCAACACGGAGGAATTGGCACAAAATCCCACACAAACAAAGCAAACAATCTGTTGCCGGAGTATGTGGTTCTTCAGTTAGATCTAGTCACAGTCTGTGGTTCTTCAGTTAGATCTAGTCACAGTCTGTGGTTCTTCAGTTAGATCTAATCACAGTCTGTGGTTCTTCAGTTAGATTTAATCACAGTCTGTGGTTCTTCAGTTAGATCTAGTCACAGTCTGTGGTTCTTCAGTTAGATCTAATCACAGTCTGTGGTTCTTCAGTTAGATCTAGTCACAGTCTGTGGTTCTTCAGTTAGATCTAATTACAGTCTGTGGTTCTTCAGTTAGATCTAATCACAGTCTGTGGTTCTTCAGTTAGATCTAGTCACAGTCTGTGGTTCTTCAGTTAGATCTAGTCACAGTCTGTGGTTCTTCAGTTAGATCTAGTCACAGTCTGTGGTTCTTCAGTTAGATCTAATCACAGTCTGTGGTTCTTCAGTTAGATCTAGTCACAGTCTGTGGTTCTTCAGTTAGATCTAGTCTGGCTTTGTACCATAAACTATTACTTGTTTTCTCTGCTCAGTTAATCTGCTCGGGAGACAGACTGACAGACTGACAGACTGACAGACCGAAATTAAATGGTGGTAAACTGGTGGTGAAGCGCAGGTCGATGTATCTGTAATAACAGATTTATCTATCTACCGCTGTGTAAGGAATAGCTACGATGGCAGAGGATATTGCCGTTGTCCCCATATCCTGTCCCTCATTTTGAGAAACGGCAGATATAATCGGTGGGATAGACTGTCTTGGGAAGGGAGCAAAACATGACCTTTTAGTCATTTATGTAATTGTCTGAAGGCAGCTCCATGTTCCTCAGGTTGAGGTTAATGCTGGAGATGTGGAAGGCAGCTCCATGTTCCTCAGGTTGAGGTTAGTGCTGGAGACGTGGAAGGCAGCTCCATGTTCCTCAGGTTGAGGTTAATGCTGGAGACGTGGAAGGCAGCTCCATGTTCCTCAGGTTGAGGTTAATGCTGGAGACTTGGAAGGCAGCTCCATGTTCCTCAGGTTGAGGTTAATGCTGGAGACGTGGAAGGCAGCTCCATGTTCCTCAGGTTGAGGTTAATGCTGGAGACGTGGAAGGCAGCTCCATGTTCCTCAGGTTGAGGTTAATGCTGGAGACGTGGAAGGCAGCTCCATGTTCCTCAGGTTGAGGTTAATGCTGGAGACGTGGAAGGCAGCTCCATGTTCCTCAGGTTGAGGTTAATGCTGGAGACGTGGAAGGCAGCTCCATGTTCCTCAGGTTGAGGTTAATGCTGGAGACGTGGAAGGCAGCTCCATGTTCCTCAGGTTGAGGTTAATGCTGGAGACGTGGAAGGCAGCTCCATGTTCCTCAGGTTGAGGTTAATGCTGGAGACGTGGAAGGCAGCTCCATGTTCCTCAGGTTGAGGTTAATGCTGGAGACGTGGAAGGCAGCTCCATGTTCCTCAGGTTGAGGTTAGTGCTGGAGACGTGGAAGGCAGCTCCATGTTCCTCAGGTTGAGGTTAATGCTGGAGACGTGGAAGGCAGCTCCATGTTCCTCAGGTTGAGGTTAGTGCTGGAGACGTGGAAGGCAGCTCCATGTTCCTCAGGTTGAGGTTAATGCTGGAGACGTGGAAGGCAGCTCCATGTTCCTCAGGTTGAGGTTAGTGCTGGAGACGTGGAAGGCAGCTCCATGTTCCTCAGGTTGAGGTTAATGCTGGAGACTTGGAAGGCAGCTCCATGTTCCTCAGGTTGAGGTTAATGCTGGAGACGTGGAAGGCAGCTCCATGTTCCTCAGGTTGAGGTTAGTGCTTGAGACGGGAAAGGTTTTCTCTCATTTCTTAGTCATAACTAATGGATATAGGAAGCACCATCTAACCACCTTAGAGTCTTCTGGCTGTGAGTCCGGCTGCCACTCAAAAATCACATTCCTCTAAATGTTCACACACTGTAAATGTGCCATGAGGGAGTGAGGGAGGGATGTAGGGAGGAGAGAGAGAGACAGGGAGAGATGAAAACAGCAGCTCCAGGACAAGGTAGCACGTCTGGTGAACAGGTCAGGGTTTCATAGCCGCAGGCAGAACAGTTGAAGCTCGAGCAGCAGCAAGACTAGGTGGACTGGGCACAGCCAGGAGTCATCAGGCCAGGTAGTCCTACGGCTCAGGTCCTCCGAGAGAAAGAGACAGAGAGAGAAAAAAATAGAGAGAGAATTAGAAGGAGAATACGTAAATTCTCACAGAACATCAGATAAGACAGGAGAATTACACCAGATATAACAGAGGGAGAGAGAATTGTTTATATGTTGGTTTTCTCCTAACTAAGTCGTTTCCCCCTAACTAAGTTGTTTCCCCCCTAACTAAGTTGTTTTCTCCCTAACTAAGTTGTTTCCCCCCTAACTAAGTTGTTTTCTCCCTAACTAAGTTGTTTCCCCCTAACTAAGTCGTTTCCCCCTAACTAAGTTGTTTCCCCCCTAACTAAGTTGTTTTCTCCCTAACTAAGTTGTTTCCCCCTAACTAAGTCGTTTCCCCCTAACTAAGTTGTTTCCCCCCTAACTAAGTTGTTTCCCCCTAACTAAGTTGTTTCCCCCCTAACTAAGTTGTTTCCCCCTAACTAAGTAGTTTCCTCCTAACTAAGTTGTTTCCACCTTAACTAAGTTGTTTCCCCCCCCAACTAAGTTGTTTCCCCCTAACTAAGTCGTTTCCCCCTAACTAAGTTGTTTCCCCCCTAACTAAGTTGTTTCTCCTCTAACTAAGTTGTTTCCCCCCTAACTAAGTTGTTTCCCCCTAACTAAGTTGTTTCCCCCTAACTAAGTTGTTTCCCCCTAACTAAGTTGTTTCCCCCTAACTAAGTTGTTTCCCCCTAACTAAGTTGTTTCCCCCCTAACTAAGTTGTTTCCCCCCAACTAAGTTGTTTCCCCCTAACTAAGTTGTTTCCACCCTAACTAAGTTGTTTCCCCCTAACTAAGTTGTTTCCCCCTAACTAAGTTGTTTCCACCTTAACTAAGTTGTTTCCCTCTAACTAAGTTGTTTCCCTCTAACTAAGTTGTTTCCCTCTAACTAAGTTGTTTCTCCCCTAACTAAGTTGTTTCCCCCTAACTAAGTTGTTTCCACCTTAACTAAGTTGTTTCCCCCCTAACTAAGTTGTTTCCCCCTAACTAAGTTGTTTCCCCCCTAACTAAGTTGTTTCCCCCCCAACTAAGTTGTTTCTCCCCTAACTAAGTTGTTTCCCCCTAACTAATTTGTTTCCACCTTAACTAAGTTGTTTCCCCCCTAACTAAGTGGTTTCCCCCTAACTAAGTTGTTTCCCCCTAACGAAGTTGTTTCCCCCCTAACTAAGTTGTTTCCCCCTAACTAAGTTGTTTCCCCCCTAACTAAGTTGATTCCCCCTAACTAAATTGTTTCCACCTTAACGAAGTTGTTTCCCCCTAACTAAGTTGTTTCCCCCTAACTAAGTTGTTTCTCCCTAACTAAGTTGTTTCCCCCCTAACTAAGTTGTTTCCCTCTAACTAAGTTGTTTCCCCTTAACTAAGTTGTTTCCCCCCTAACTAAGTTGTTTCCCCCCTAACTAAGTTGTTTCCCCCTAACTAAGTTGTTTCCCCCTAACTAAGTTGTTTCCCCCTAACTAAGTTGTTTCCCCCTAACTAAGTTGTTTCCCCCTAACTAAGTTGTTTCCCCCTAACTAAGTTGTTTCCCCCTAACTAAGTTGTTTCCCCCTAACTAAGTTGTTCCCCCTTAACTAAGTTGTTTCCCCCCTAACTAAGTGGTTTCCTCTAACTAAGTTGTTTCCCCCCTAACTAAGTTGTTTCCCCCCTAAATAAGTTGTTCCCCCTTAACTAAGTTGTTTCCCCCCTAACTAAGTGGTTTCCCCTAACTAAGTTGTTTCCCCCCTAACTAAGTTGTTTCCCCCTAACTAAGTTGTTTCCCCCTAACTAAGTTGTTTCCCCCTAACTAAGTTGTTTCCCCCTAACTAAGTTGTTTCCCCCTAACTAAGTTGTTTCCCCCTAACTAAGTTGTTCCTCCTTAACTAAGTTGTTTCCCCCCTAACTAAGTGGTTTCCCCTAACTAAGTTGTTCCCCCTTAACTAAGTTGTTTCCCCCCTAACTAAGTTGTTTCCCCCCTAACTAAGTTGTTTCCCCCTAACTAAGTTGTTTCCCCCTAACTAAGTTGTTTCCCCCTAACTAAGTTGTCCCCCCTTAACTAAGTTTTTCCCCCTAACTAAGTTGTTTCCACCTTAACGAAGTTGTTTCCCCCTAACTAAGTTGTTTCCCCCTAACTAAGTTGTTTCCACCTTAACGAAGTTGTTTCCCCCTAACTAAGTTGTTTCCCCCTAACTAAGTTGTTTCCCCCCTAACTAAGTTGTTTCCCCCTAACTAAGTGGTTTCCCCCCTAACTAAGTTGTTTCCCCCTAACTAAGTTGTTTCCCACTAACTAAGTTGTTTCCCCCCTAACTAAGTTGTTTCCCCCCTAACTAAGTTGTTTCCCCCCTAACTAAGTGGTTTCCCCCTAACTAAGTGGTTTCCCCCCTAACTAAGTTGTTTCCCCCCTAACTAAGTTGTTTCCCCCCTAACTAAGTTGTTTTCCCCTTAACTAAGTTGTTTCCCCCTAACTAAGTTGTTTCCCCCCTAACTAAGTTGTTTCCCCCTAACTAAGTTGTTTCCCCTTAACTAAGTTGTTTCCCCCCTAACTAAGTTGTTTCCCCTAACTAAGTTGTTTCCCCCTAACTAAGTTGTTTCCCCCTAACTAAGTTGTTTCCCCCTAACTAAGTTGTTTCCCCCTAACTAAGTTGTTTCCCCCTAACTAAGTTGTTTCCCCTAACTAAGTTGTTTCCCTCTAACTAAGTTGTTTCCCCCTAACTAAGTTATTTCCCCCCTAACTAAGTTGTTTCTCCCCTAACTAAGTTGTTTCCCCCTAACTAAGTTGTTTCCCCCTAACTAAGTTGTTTCCCCCTAACTAAGTTGTTTCCCCCTAAATAAGTTGTTTCCCCCTAACTAAGTTGTTTCCCCTTAACTAAGTTGTTTCCCCCCTAACTAAGTTGTTTCCCCCCTAACTAAGTTGTTTCCCCCTAACTAATTTGTTTCCCCCTAACTAAGTTGTTTCCCCCTAACTAAGTTGTTTCCCCCTAACTAAGTGGTTTCCCCCCTAACTAAGTTATTTCCCCCCTAACTAAGTGGTTTCCCCCCTAACTAAGTTATTTCCCCCCTAACTAAGTTGTTTCCCCCTAACTAATTTGTTTTCCCCCTAACTAAGTTGTTTCCCCCTAACTAAGTTGTTTCCCCCTAACTAAGTGGTTTCCCCCCTAACTAAGTTATTTCCCCCCTAACTAAGTGGTTTCCCCCCTAACTAAGTTATTTCCCCCCTAACTAAGTTGTTTCCCCCCTAACTAATTTGTTTCCCCCTAACTAAGTTGTTTCCCCCCTAACTAAGTTGTTTCCCCCCTAACTAAGTTGTTTTCCCCCTAACTAAGTTGTTTCCCCCTAACTAAGTTGTTTCCCCCTAACTAAGTTGTTTCCCCCTAACTAAGTTGTTCCCCCTAACTAATTTGTTTCCCCCTAACTAAGTTGTTTCCCCCCTAACTAATTTGTTTCCCCCTAACTAAGTTGTTTCCCCCCTAACTAAGTTGTTTCCCCCCTAACTAAGTTGTTTTCCCCCTAACTAAGTTGTTTCCCCCTAACTAAGTTGTTTCCCCCTAACTAAGTTGTTTCCCCCTAACTAAGTTGTTCCCCCTAACTAATTTGTTTCCCCCTAACTAAGTTGTTTCCCCCCTAACTAAGTTGTTTCCCCCCTAACTAAGTTGTTTCCAACTAACTAAGTGGTTTCCCCCCTAACTAAGTTGTTGCCCCTTAACTAAGTTGTTTTCCCCCTAACTAAGTTGTTTCCCCCCTAACTAAGTTGTTTCCCCCCTAACTAAGTTGTTTCCCCCTAACTAAGTTGTTTCCCCTTAACTAAGTTGTTTCCCCCTAACTAAGTTGTTTCCCCCTAACTAAGTTGTTTCCCCCTAACTAAGTTGTTTCCCCCCTAACTAAGTTGTTTTCCCCTAACTAAGTTGTTTCCCCCCTAACTAAGTTGTTTCCCACTAACTAAGTTGTTTCCCCCCTAACTAAGTTGTTTCCCCCTAACTAAGTTGTTTCCCCCCTAACTAAGTTGTTTCCCTCTAACTAAGTTGTTTCCCCCCTAACTAAGTTGTTTCTCCCTAACTAAGTTGTTTTCCCCTAACTAAGTTGTTTCCCCCCTAACTAAGTTGTTTCCCACTAACTAAGTTGTTTCCCCCCTAACTAAGTTGTTTCCCCCTAACTAAGTTGTTTCCCCTTAACTAAGTTGTTTCCCCCTAACTAAGTTGTTTCCCCCTAACTAATTTGTTTCCCCCTAACTAAGTTGTTTCCCCCTAACTAAGTTGTTTCCCCCTAACTAAGTGGTTTCCCCCCTAACTAAGTTATTTCCCCTCTAACTAAGTTGTTTCCCCCCTAACTAATTTGTTTCCCCCTAACTAAGTTGTTTCCCCTTAACTAAGTTGTTTCCCCCTAACTAAGTTGTTTCCCCCTAACTAAGTTGTTTCCCCCCTAACTAAGTTGTTTCCCCCTAACTAAGTTGTTTCCCCCTAACTAAGTTGTTTCCCCCTAACTAAGTTGTTTTCCCCCTAACTAAGTTGTTTCCCCCCTAACTAAGTTGTTTCCCCCTAACTAAGTTGTTTCCCCCCTAACTAAGTTGTTTCCCCCTAACTAAGTTGTTTCCCCCCTAACTAAGTTGTTTCCCCCCTAACTAAGTTGTTTCCCCCTAACTAAGTTGTTTCCCCCCTAACTAAGTTGTTTCCCCCCTAACTAAGTTGTTTCCCCCCTAACTAAGTTGTTTCCCTCTAACTAAGTTGTTTCCCCCCTAACTAAGTTGTTTCCCTCTAACTAAGTTGTTTCCCCCCTAACTAAGTGGTTTCCCCCTAACTAAGTTGTTTCCCCCCTAACTAAGTTGTTTCCCCCCTAACTAAGTTGTTTCCCCCTAACTAAGTTGTTTCCCCCTAACTAAGTTGTTTCCCCCCTAACTAAGTTGTTTCCCCCTAACTAATTTGTTTCCCCCTAACTAAGTTGTTTCCCCCTAACTAAGTTGTTTCCCCCCTAACTAAGGTGTTTCCCCCCTAACTAAGTTGTTTCCCCCCTAACTAAGTTGTTTCCCCCTAACTAAGTTGTTTCCCCCTAACTAAGTTGTTTCCCCCTAACTAAGTTGTTTCCCCCTAACTAAGTGGTTTCCCCCCTAACTAAGTTATTTCCCCCCTAACTAAGTGGTTTCCCCCCTAACTAAGTTATTTCCCCCCTAACTAAGTTGTTTCCCCCCTAACTAATTTGTTTCCCCCTAACTAAGTTGTTTCCCCCTAACTAAGTTGTTTCCCCCTAACTAAGTGGTTTCCCCCCTAACTAAATTATTTCCCCCCCAACTAAGTGGTTTCCCCCCTAACTAAGTTATTTCCCCCCTAACTAAGTTGTTTCCCCCCTAACTAATTTGTTTCCCCCTAACTAAGTTGTTTCCCCCCTAACTAAGTTGTTTTCCCCCTAACTAAGTTGTTTCCCCCTAACTAAGTTGTTTCCCCCTAACTAAGTTGTTTCCCCCTAACTAAGTTGATCCCCCTAACTAAGTTGTTTCCCCCTAACTAAGTTGTTTCCCTCTAACTAAGTTGTTTCCCCCTAACTAAGTTGTTTCCCCCTAACTAATTTGTTTCCACCTTAACTAAGTTGTTTCCCCCCTAACTAAGTGGTTTCCCCCTAACTAAGTTGTTTCCCCCTAACGAAGTTGTTTCCCCCCTAACTAAGTTGTTTCCCCCTAACTAAGTTGTTTCCCCCCTAACTAAGTTGTTTCCCCCTAACTAAATTGTTTCCACCTTAACAAAGTTGTTTCCCCCTAACTAAGTTGTTTCCCCCCTAACTAAGTTGTTTCTCCCTAACTAAGTTGTTTCCCCCCTAACTAAGTTGTTTCCCTCTAACTAAGTTGTTTCCCCTTAACTAAGTTGTTTCCCCCCTAACTAAGTTGTTTCCCCCCTAACTAAGTTGTTTCCCCCTAACTAAGTTGTTTCCCCCTAACTAAGTTGTTTCCCCCTAACTAAGTTGTTTCCCCCTAACTAAGTTGTTTCTCCCTAACTAAGTTGTTTCCCCCCTAACTAAGTTGTTTCCCTCTAACTAAGTTGTTTCCCCTTAACTAAGTTGTTTCCCCCCTAACTAAGTTGTTTCCCCCCTAACTAAGTTGTTTCCCCCTAACTAAGTTGTTTCCCCCTAACTAAGTTGTTTCCCCCTAACTAAGTTGTTTCCCCCTAACTAAGTTGTTTCCCCCTAACTAAGTTGTTTCCCCCTAACTAAGTTGTTCCCCCTTAACTAGGTTGTTTCCCCCCTAACTAAGTGGTTTCCTCTAACTAAGTTGTTTCCCCCCTAACTAAGTGGTTTCCCCTAACTAAGTTGTTTCCCCCCTAAATAAGTTGTTCCCCCTTAACTAAGTTGTTTCCCCCCTAACTAAGTGGTTTCCCCTAACTAAGTTGTTTCCCCCCTAACTAAGTTGTTTCCCCCCTAACTAAGTTGTTTCCCCCTAACTAAGTTGTTTCCCCCTAACTAAGTTGTTTCCCCCTAACTAAGTTGTTTCCCCCTAACTAAGTTGTTTCCCCCTAACTAAGTTGTTCCTCCTTAACTAAGTTGTTTCCCCCCTAACTAAGTGGTTTCCCCTAACTAAGTTGTTCCCCCTTAACTAAGTTGTTTCCCCCCTAACTAAGTTGTTTCCCCCCTAACTAAGTTGTTTCCCCCTAACTAAGTTGTTTCCCCCTAACTAAGTTGTTTCCCCCTAACTAAGTTGTTCCCCCTTAACTAAGTTGTTTCCCCCTAACTAAGTTGTTTCCACCTTAACGAAGTTGTTTCCCCCTAACTAAGTTGTTTCCCCCTAACTAAGTTGTTTCCACCTTAACGAAGTTGTTTCCCCCTAACTAAGTTGTTTCCCCCCTAACTAAGTTGTTTCCCCCCTAACTAAGTTGTTTCCCCCTAACTAATTTGTTTCCCCCTAACTAAGTTGTTTCCCCCTAACTAAGTTGTTTCCCCCTAACTAAGTGGTTTCCCCCCTAACTAAGTTATTTCCCCCCTAACTAAGTTGTTTCCCCCCTAACTAAGTTATTTCCCCCCTAACTAAGTGGTTTCCCCCCTAACTAAGTTATTTCCCCCCTAACTAAGTTGTTTCCCCCCTAACTAATTTGTTTCCCCCTAACTAAGTTGTTTCCCCCTAACTAAGTGGTTTCCCCCCTAACTAAGTTATTTCCCCCCTAACTAAGTGGTTTCCCCCCTAACTAAGTTATTTCCCCCCTAACTAAGTTGTTTCCCCCCTAACTAATTTGTTTCCCCCTAACTAAGTTGTTTCCCCCCTAACTAAGTTGTTTTCCCCCTAACTAAGTTGTTTCCCCCTAACTAAGTTGTTTCCCCCTAACTAAGTTGTTTCCCCCTAACTAAGTTGTTTCCCCCTAACTAAGTTGTACCCCCTAACTAAGTTGTTTCCCCCCTAACTAAGTTGTTTCCCCCTAACTAAGTTGTTTCCCCCTAACTAAGTTGTTTCCCCCCTAACTAAGTTGTTTCCCCCTAACTAAATTGTTTCCACCTTAACAAAGTTGTTTCCCCCTAACTAAGTTGTTTCCCCCCTAACTAAGTTGTTTCTCCCTAACTAAGTTGTTTCCCCCCTAACTAAGTTGTTTCCCTCTAACTAAGTTGTTTCCCCTTAACTAAGTTGTTTCCCCCCTAACTAAGTTGTTTCCCCCCTAACTAAGTTGTTTCCCCCTAACTAAGTTGTTTCCCCCTAACTAAGTTGTTTCCCCCTAACTAAGTTGTTTCCCCCTAACTAAGTTGTTTCTCCCTAACTAAGTTGTTTCCCCCCTAACTAAGTTGTTTCCCTCTAACTAAGTTGTTTCCCCTTAACTAAGTTGTTTCCCCCCTAACTAAGTTGTTTCCCCCCTAACTAAGTTGTTTCCCCCTAACTAAGTTGTTTCCCCCTAACTAAGTTGTTTCCCCCTAACTAAGTTGTTTCCCCCTAACTAAGTTGTTTCCCCCTAACTAAGTTGTTTCCCCCTAACTAAGTTGTTCCCCCTTAACTAGGTTGTTTCCCCCCTAACTAAGTGGTTTCCTCTAACTAAGTTGTTTCCCCCCTAACTAAGTGGTTTCCCCTAACTAAGTTGTTTCCCCCCTAAATAAGTTGTTCCCCCTTAACTAAGTTGTTTCCCCCCTAACTAAGTGGTTTCCCCTAACTAAGTTGTTTCCCCCCTAACTAAGTTGTTTCCCCCCTAACTAAGTTGTTTCCCCCTAACTAAGTTGTTTCCCCCTAACTAAGTTGTTTCCCCCTAACTAAGTTGTTTCCCCCTAACTAAGTTGTTTCCCCCTAACTAAGTTGTTCCTCCTTAACTAAGTTGTTTCCCCCCTAACTAAGTGGTTTCCCCTAACTAAGTTGTTCCCCCTTAACTAAGTTGTTTCCCCCCTAACTAAGTTGTTTCCCCCCTAACTAAGTTGTTTCCCCCTAACTAAGTTGTTTCCCCCTAACTAAGTTGTTTCCCCCTAACTAAGTTGTTCCCCCTTAACTAAGTTGTTTCCCCCTAACTAAGTTGTTTCCACCTTAACGAAGTTGTTTCCCCCTAACTAAGTTGTTTCCCCCTAACTAAGTTGTTTCCACCTTAACGAAGTTGTTTCCCCCTAACTAAGTTGTTTCCCCCTAACTAAGTTGTTTCCCCCCTAACTAAGTTGTTTCCCCCCTAACTAAGTTGTTTCCCCCTAACTAATTTGTTTCCCCCTAACTAAGTTGTTTCCCCCTAACTAAGTTGTTTCCCCCTAACTAAGTGGTTTCCCCCCTAACTAAGTTATTTCCCCCCTAACTAAGTTGTTTCCCCCCTAACTAAGTTATTTCCCCCCTAACTAAGTGGTTTCCCCCCTAACTAAGTTATTTCCCCCCTAACTAAGTTGTTTCCCCCCTAACTAATTTGTTTCCCCCTAACTAAGTTGTTTCCCCCTAACTAAGTGGTTTCCCCCCTAACTAAGTTATTTCCCCCCTAACTAAGTGGTTTCCCCCCTAACTAAGTTATTTCCCCCCTAACTAAGTTGTTTCCCCCCTAACTAATTTGTTTCCCCCTAACTAAGTTGTTTCCCCCCTAACTAAGTTGTTTTCCCCCTAACTAAGTTGTTTCCCCCTAACTAAGTTGTTTCCCCCTAACTAAGTTGTTTCCCCCTAACTAAGTTGTTTCCCCCTAACTAAGTTGTACCCCCTAACTAAGTTGTTTCCCCCCTAACTAAGTTGTTTCCCCCTAACTAAGTTGTTTCCCCCTAACTAAGTTGTTTCCCCCTAACTAAGTTGTTTCCCCCTAACTAAGTTGTTTCCCCCTAACTAAGTTGTTCCTCCTTAACTAAGTTGTTTCCCCCCTAACTAAGTGGTTTCCCCTAACTAAGTTGTTCCCCCTTAACTAAGTTGTTTCCCCCCTAACTAAGTTGTTTCCCCCCTAACTAAGTTGTTTCCCCTAACTAAGTTGTTTCCCTCTAACTAAGTTGTTTCCCCCTAACTAAGTTATTTCCCCCCTAACTAAGTTGTTTCTCCCCTAACTAAGTTGTTTCCCCCTAACTAAGTTGTTTCCCCCTAACTAAGTTGTTTCCCCCTAACTAAGTTGTTTCCCCCTAAATAAGTTGTTTCCCCCTAACTAAGTTGTTTCCCCTTAACTAAGTTGTTTCCCCCCTAACTAAGTTGTTTCCCCCCTAACTAAGTTGTTTCCCCCTAACTAATTTGTTTCCCCCTAACTAAGTTGTTTCCCCCTAACTAAGTTGTTTCCCCCTAACTAAGTGGTTTCCCCCCTAAGTTATTTCCCCCCTAACTAAGTGGTTTCCCCCCTAACTAAGTTATTTCCCCCCTAACTAAGTTGTTTCCCCCTAACTAATTTGTTTTCCCCCTAACTAAGTTGTTTCCACCTAACTAAGTTGTTTCCCCCTAACTAAGTGGTTTCCCCCCTAACTAAGTTATTTCCCCCCTAACTAAGTGGTTTCCCCCCTAACTAAGTTATTTCCCCCCTAACTAAGTTGTTTCCCCCCTAACTAATTTGTTTCCCCCTAACTAAGTTGTTTCCCCCCTAACTAAGTTGTTTCCCCCCTAACTAAGTTGTTTTCCCCCTAACTAAGTTGTTTCCCCCTAACTAAGTTGTTTCCCCCTAACTAAGTTGTTTCCCCCTAACTAAGTTGTTCCCCCTAACTAAGTTGTTCCCCCTAACTAAGTTGTTTCCCCCCTAACTAAGTTGTTTCCCCCTAACTAAGTTGTTTCCCCCCTAACTAAGTTGTTTCCAACTAACTAAGTGGTTTCCCCCCTAACTAAGTTGTTGCCCCTTAACTAAATTGTTTTCCCCCTAACTAAGTTGTTTCCCCCCTAACTAAGTTGTTTCCCCCCTAAGTTGTTTCCCCCTAACTAAGTTGTTTCCCCTTAACTAAGTTGTTTCCCCCTAACTAAGTTGTTTCCCCCTAACTAAGTTGTTTCCCCCTAACTAAGTTGTTTCCCCCTAACTAAGTTGTTTCCCCCCTAACTAAGTTGTTTTCCCCTAACTAAGTTGTTTCCCCCCTAACTAAGTTGTTTCCCACTAACTAAGTTGTTTCCCCCCTAACTAAGTTGTTTCCCCCTAACTAAGTTGTTTCCCCCCTAACTAAGTTGTTTCCCTCTAACTAAGTTGTTTCCCCCCTAACTAAGTTGTTTCTCCCTAACTAAGTTGTTTTCCCCTAACTAAGTTGTTTCCCCCCTAACTAAGTTGTTTCCCACTAACTAAGTTGTTTCCCCCCTAACTAAGTTGTTTCCCCCTAACTAAGTTGTTTCCCCTTAACTAAGTTGTTTCCCCCTAACTAAGTTGTTTCCCCCTAACTAATTTGTTTCCCCCTAACTAAGTTGTTTCCCCCTAACTAAGTTGTTTCCCCCTAACTAAGTGGTTTCCCCCCTAACTAAGTTATTTCCCCTCTAACTAAGTTGTTTCCCCCCTAACTAATTTGTTTCCCCCTAACTAAGTTGTTTCCCCTTAACTAAGTTGTTTCCCCCTAACTAAGTTGTTTCCCCCTAACTAAGTTGTTTCCCCCCTAACTAAGTTGTTTCCCCCTAACTAAGTTGTTTCCCCCTAACTAAGTTGTTTCCCCCTAACTAAGTTGTTTTCCCCCTAACTAAGTTGTTTCCCCCCTAACTAAGTTGTTTCCCCCTAACTAAGTTGTTTCCCCCCTAACTAAGTTGTTTCCCCCTAACTAAGTTGTTTCCCCGCTAACTAAGTTGTTTCCCCCCTAACTAAGTTGTTTCCCCCTAACTAAGTTGTTTCCCCCCTAACTAAGTTGTTTCCCCCCTAACTAAGTTGTTTCCCCCCTAACTAAGTTGTTTCCCTCTAACTAAGTTGTTTCCCCCCTAACTAAGTTGTTTCCCTCTAACTAAGTTGTTTCCCCCCTAACTAAGTGGTTTCCCCCTAACTAAGTTGTTTCCCCCCTAACTAAGTTGTTTCCCCCCTAACTAAGTTGTTTCCCCCTAACTAAGTTGTTTCCCCCTAACTAAGTTGTTTCCCCCCTAACTAAGTTGTTTCCCCCTAACTAATTTGTTTCCCCCTAACTAAGTTGTTTCCCCCTAACTAAGTTGTTTCCCCCCTAACTAAGGTGTTTCCCCCCTAACTAAGTTGTTTCCCCCCTAACTAAGTTGTTTCCCCCTAACTAAGTTGTTTCCCCCTAACTAAGTTGTTTCCCCCTAACTAAGTTGTTTCCCCCTAACTAAGTGGTTTCCCCCCTAACTAAGTTATTTCCCCCCTAACTAAGTGGTTTCCCCCCTAACTAAGTTATTTCCCCCCTAACTAAGTTGTTTCCCCCCTAACTAATTTGTTTCCCCCTAACTAAGTTGTTTCCCCCTAACTAAGTTGTTTCCCCCTAACTAAGTGGTTTCCCCCCTAACTAAATTATTTCCCCCCCAACTAAGTTGTTTCCCCCCTAACTAATTTGTTTCCCCCTAACTAAGTTGTTTCCCCCCTAACTAAGTTGTTTTCCCCCTAACTAAGTTGTTTCCCCCTAACTAAGTTGTTTCCCCCTAACTAAGTTGTTTCCCCCTAACTAAGTTGATCCCCCTAACTAAGTTGTTTCCCCCTAACTAAGTTGTTTCCCTCTAACTAAGTTGTTTCCCCCTAACTAAGTTGTTTCCCCCTAACTAATTTGTTTCCACCTTAACTAAGTTGTTTCCCCCCTAACTAAGTGGTTTCCCCCTAACTAAGTTGTTTCCCCCTAACGAAGTTGTTTCCCCCCTAACTAAGTTGTTTCCCCCTAACTAAGTTGTTTCCCCCCTAACTAAGTTGTTTCCCCCTAACTAAATTGTTTCCACCTTAACAAAGTTGTTTCCCCCTAACTAAGTTGTTTCCCCCCTAACTAAGTTCTTTCTCCCTAACTAAGTTGTTTCCCCCCTAACTAAGTTGTTTCCCTCTAACTAAGTTGTTTCCCCTTAACTAAGTTGTTTCCCCCCTAACTAAGTTGTTTCCCCCCTAACTAAGTTGTTTTCCCCTAACTAAGTTGTTTCCCCCTAACTAAGTTGTTTCCCCCTAACTAAGTTGTTTCCCCCTAACTAAGTTGTTTCTCCCTAACTAAGTTGTTTCCCCCCTAACTAAGTTGTTTCCCTCTAACTAAGTTGTTTCCCCTTAACTAAGTTGTTTCCCCCCTAACTAAGTTGTTTCCCCCCTAACTAAGTTGTTTCCCCCTAACTAAGTTGTTTCCCCCTAACTAAGTTGTTTCCCCCTAACTAAGTTGTTTCCCCCTAACTAAGTTGTTTCCCCCTAACTAAGTTGTTTCCCCCTAACTAAGTTGTTCCCCCTTAACTAAGTTGTTTCCCCCCTAACTAAGTGGTTTCCTCTAACTAAGTTGTTTCCCCCCTAACTAAGTGGTTTCCCCTAACTAAGTTGTTTCCCCCCTAAATAAGTTGTTCCCCCTTAACTAAGTTGTTTCCCCCCTAACTAAGTGGTTTCCCCTAACTAAGTTGTTTCCCCCCTAACTAAGTTGTTTCCCCCCTAACTAAGTTGTTTCCCCCTAACTAAGTTGTTTCCCCCTAACTAAGTTGTTTCCCCCTAACTAAGTTGTTTCCCCCTAACTAAGTTGTTTCCCCCTAACTAAGTTGTTCCTCCTTAACTAAGTTGTTTCCCCCCTAACTAAGTGGTTTCCCCTAACTAAGTTGTTCCCCCTTAACTAAGTTGTTTCCCCCCTAACTAAGTTGTTTCCCCCCTAACTAAGTTGTTTCCCCCTAACTAAGTTGTTTCCCCCTAACTAAGTTGTTTCCCCCTAACTAAGTTGTTCCCCCTTAACTAAGTTGTTTCCCCCTAACTAAGTTGTTTCCACCTTAACGAAGTTGTTTCCCCCTAACTAAGTTGTTTCCCCCTAACTAAGTTGTTTCCACCTTAACGAAGTTGTTTCCCCCTAACTAAGTTGTTTCCCCCTAACTAAGTTGTTTCCCCCCTAACTAAGTTGTTTCCCCCTAACTAAGTGGTTTCCCCCCTAACTAAGTTGTTTCCCCCTAACTAAGTTGTTTCCCACTAACTAAGTTGTTTCCCCCCTAACTAAGTTGTTTCCCCCCTAACTAAGTTGTTTCCCCCCTAACTAAGTGGTTTCCCCCTAACTAAGTGGTTTCCCCCCTAACTAAGTTGTTTCCCCCCTAACTAAGTTGTTTCCCCCCTAACTAAGTTGTTTTCCCCTTAACTAAGTTGTTTCCCCCTAACTAAGTTGTTTTCCCCCTAACTAAGTTGTTTCCCCCTAACTAAGTTGTTTCCCCTTAACTAAGTTGTTTCCCCCCTAACTAAGTTGTTTCCCCTAACTAAGTTGTTTCCCCCTAACTAAGTTGTTTCCCCCTAACTAATTTGTTTCCACCTTAACTAAGTTGTTTCCCCCCTAACTAAGTGGTTTCCCCCTAACTAAGTTGTTTCCCCCTAACGAAGTTGTTTCCCCCCTAACTAAGTTGTTTCCCCCTAACTAAGTTGTTTCCCCCCTAACTAAGTTGTTTCCCCCTAACTAAATTGTTTCCACCTTAACAAAGTTGTTTCCCCCTAACTAAGTTGTTTCCCCCCTAACTAAGTTCTTTCTCCCTAACTAAGTTGTTTCCCCCCTAACTAAGTTGTTTCCCTCTAACTAAGTTGTTTCCCCTTAACTAAGTTGTTTCCCCCCTAACTAAGTTGTTTCCCCCCTAACTAAGTTGTTTTCCCCTAACTAAGTTGTTTCCCCCTAACTAAGTTGTTTCCCCCTAACTAAGTTGTTTCCCCCTAACTAAGTTGTTTCTCCCTAACTAAGTTGTTTCCCCCCTAACTAAGTTGTTTCCCTCTAACTAAGTTGTTTCCCCTTAACTAAGTTGTTTCCCCCCTAACTAAGTTGTTTCCCCCCTAACTAAGTTGTTTCCCCCTAACTAAGTTGTTTCCCCCTAACTAAGTTGTTTCCCCCTAACTAAGTTGTTTCCCCCTAACTAAGTTGTTTCCCCCTAACTAAGTTGTTTCCCCCTAACTAAGTTGTTCCCCCTTAACTAAGTTGTTTCCCCCCTAACTAAGTGGTTTCCTCTAACTAAGTTGTTTCCCCCCTAACTAAGTGGTTTCCCCTAACTAAGTTGTTTCCCCCCTAAATAAGTTGTTCCCCCTTAACTAAGTTGTTTCCCCCCTAACTAAGTGGTTTCCCCTAACTAAGTTGTTTCCCCCCTAACTAAGTTGTTTCCCCCCTAACTAAGTTGTTTCCCCCTAACTAAGTTGTTTCCCCCTAACTAAGTTGTTTCCCCCTAACTAAGTTGTTTCCCCCTAACTAAGTTGTTTCCCCCTAACTAAGTTGTTCCTCCTTAACTAAGTTGTTTCCCCCCTAACTAAGTGGTTTCCCCTAACTAAGTTGTTCCCCCTTAACTAAGTTGTTTCCCCCCTAACTAAGTTTTCCCCCCTAACTAAGTTGTTTCCCCCTAACTAAGTTGTTTCCCCCTAACTAAGTTGTTTCCCCCTAACTAAGTTGTTCCCCCTTAACTAAGTTGTTTCCCCCTAACTAAGTTGTTTCCACCTTAACGAAGTTGTTTCCCCCTAACTAAGTTGTTTCCCCCTAACTTAGTTGTTTCCACCTTAACGAAGTTGTTTCCCCCTAACTAAGTTGTTTCCCCCTAACTAAGTTGTTTCCCCCCTAACTAAGTTGTTTCCCCCTAACTAAGTGGTTTCCCCCCTAACTAAGTTGTTTCCCCCTAACTAAGTTGTTTCCCACTAACTAAGTTGTTTCCCCCCTAACTAAGTTGTTTCCCCCCTAACTAAGTTGTTTCCCCCCTAACTAAGTGGTTTCCCCCTAACTAAGTGGTTTCCCCCCTAACTAAGTTGTTTCCCCCCTAACTAAGTTGTTTCCCCCCTAACTAAGTTGTTTTCCCCTTAACTAAGTTGTTTCCCCCTAACTAAGTTGTTTTCCCCCTAACTAAGTTGTTTCCCCCTAACTAAGTTGTTTCCCCTTAACTAAGTTGTTTCCCCCCTAACTAAGTTGTTTCCCCTAACTAAGTTGTTTCCCCCTAACTAAGTTGTTTCCCCCTAACTAAGTTGTTTCCCCCTAACTAAGTTGTTTCCCCCTAACTAAGTTGTTTCCCCCCTAACTAAGTTGTTTCCCCTAACTAAGTTGTTTCCCTCTAACTAAGTTGTTTCCCCCTAACTAAGTTATTTCCCCCCTAACCAAGTTGTTTCTCCCCTAACTAAGTTGTTTCCCCCTAACTAAGTTGTTTCCCCCTAACTAAGTTGTTTCCCCCTAACTAAGTTGTTTCCCCCTAACTAAGTTGTTTCCCCTTAACTAAGTTGTTTCCCCCCTAACTAAGTTGTTTCCCCCCTAACTAAGTTG
This sequence comes from Salvelinus fontinalis, assembly GCF_029448725.1. Classification (NCBI taxonomy): domain Eukaryota; kingdom Metazoa; phylum Chordata; class Actinopteri; order Salmoniformes; family Salmonidae; genus Salvelinus; species Salvelinus fontinalis. Next base: position 9,869,705 of record NC_074671.1, read on the forward strand.
TTTCCCCCTAACTAATTTGTTTCCCCCTAACTAAGTTGTTTCCCCCTAACTAAGTTGTTTCCCCCTAACTAAGTGGTTTCCCCCCTAACTAAGTTATTTCCCCCCTAACTAAGTTGTTTCCCCCCTAACTAAGTTATTTCCCCCCTAACTAAGTGGTTTCCCCCCTAACTAAGTTATTTCCCCATTAACTAAGTTGTTTCCCCCCGAACTAATTTGTTTCCCCCTAACTAAGTTGTTTCCCCCTAACTAAGTGGTTTCCCCCCTAACTAAGTTATTTCCCCCCTAACTAAGTGGTTTCCCCCCTAACTAAGTTATTTCCCCCCTAACTAAGTTGTTTCCCCCCTAACTAATTTGTTTCCCCCTAACTAAGTTGTTTCCCCCCTAACTAAGTTGTTTTCCCCCTAACTAAGTTGTTTCCCCCTAACTAAGTTGTTTCCCCCTAACTAAGTTGTTTCCCCCTAACTAAGTTGTTTCCCCCTAACTAAGTTGTTCCCCCTAACTAAGTTGTTTCCCCCCTAACTAAGTTGTTTCCCCCATAACTAAGTTGTTTCCCCCTAACTAAGTTGTTTCCCCCTAACTAAGTTGTTTCCCCTTAACTAAGTTGTTTCCCCCTAACTAAGTTGTTTCCCCCTAACTAAGTTGTTTCCCCCCTAACTAAGTTGTTTTCCCCTAACTAAGTTGTTTCCCACTAACTAAGTTGTTTCCCACTAACTAAGTTGTTTCCCCCCTAACTAAGTTGTTTCCCCCTAACTAAGTTGTTTCCCCCCTAACTAAGTTGTTTCCCTCTAACTAAGTTGTTTCCCCCCTAACTAAGTTGTTTCCCCCTAACTAAGTTGTTTTCCCCTAACTAAGTTGTTTCCCCCCTAACTAAGTTGTTTCCCACTAACTAAGTTGTTTCCCCCCTAACTAAGCTGTTTCCCCCTAACTAAGTTGTTTCCCCTTAACTAAGTTGTTTCCCCCTAACTAAGTTGTTTCCCCCTAACTAATTTGTTTCCCCCTAACTAAGTTGTTTCCCCCTAACTAAGTTGTTTCCCCCTAACTAAGTGGTTTCCCCCCTAACTAAGTTATTTCCCACCTAACTAAGTTGTTTCCCCCCTAACTAATTTGTTTCCCCCTAACTAAGTTGTTTCCCCTTAACTAAGTTGTTTCCCCCTAACTAAGTTGTTTCCCCCTAACTAAGTTGTTTCCCCCCTAACTAAGTTGTTTCCCCCTAACTAAGTTGTTTCCCCCTAACTAAGTTGTTTCCCCCTAATTAAGTTGTTTTCCCCCTAACTAAGTTGTTTCCCCCCTAACTAAGTTGTTTCCCCCTAACTAAGTTGTTTCCCCCCTAACTAAGTTGTTTCCCCCTAACTAAGTTGTTTCCCCCCTAACTAAGTTGTTTCCCCCCTAACTAAGTTGTTTCCCCCTAACTAAGTTGTTTCCCCCCTAACTAAGTTGTTTCCCCCCTAACTAAGTTGTTTCCCCCCTAACTAAGTTGTTTCCCTCTAACTAAGTTGTTTCCCCCCTAACTAAGTTGTTTCCCTCTAACTAAGTTGTTTCCCCCCTAACTAAGTGGTTTCCCCCTAACTAAGTTGTTTCCCCCCTAACTAAGTTGTTTCCCCCCTAACTAAGTTGTTTCCCCCTAACTAAGTTGTTTCCCCCTAACTAAGTTGTTTCCCCCCTAACTAAGTTGTTTCCCCCTAACTAATTTGTTTCCCCCTAACTAAGTTGTTTCCCCCTAACTAAGTTGTTTCCCCCCTAACTAAGGTGTTTCCCCCCTAACTAAGTTGTTTCCCCCCTAACTAAGTTGTTTCCCCCTAACTAAGTTGTTTCCCCCTAACTAAGTTGTTTCCCCCTAACTAAGTGGTTTCCCCCCTAACTAAGTTGTTTCCCCCTAACTAAGTGGTTTCCCCCCTAACTAAGTTATTTCCCCCCTAACTAAGTGGTTTCCCCCCTAACTAAGTTATTTCCCCCCTAACTAAGTTGTTTCCCCCCTAACTAATTTGTTTCCCCCTAACTAAGTTGTTTCCCCCTAACTAAGTTGTTTCCCCCTAACTAAGTGGTTTCCCCCCTAACTAAATTATTTCCCCCCCAACTAAGTGGTTTCCCCCCTAACTAAGTTATTTCCCCCCTAACTAAGTTGTTTCCCCCCTAACTAATTTGTTTCCCCCAACTAAGTTGTTTCCCCCCTAACTAAGTTGTTTTCCCCCTAACTAAGTTGTTTCCCCCTAACTAAGTTGTTTCCCCCTAACTAAGTTGATCCCCCTAACTAAGTTGTTCCCCCTAACTAAGTTGTTTCCCCCCTAACTAAGTTGTTTCCCCCCTAACTAAGTTGTTTCCCCCTAACTAAGTTGTTTCCCCCCTAACTAAGTTGTTTCCCACTAACTAAGTGGTTTCCCCCCTAACTAAGTTGTTGCCCCTTAACTAAGTTGTTTTCCCCCTAACTAAGTTGTTTCCCCCCTAACTAAGTTGTTTCCCCCCTAACTAAGTTGTTTCCCCCTAACTAAGTTGTTTCCCCTTAACTAAGTTTTTTCCCCCTAACTAAGTTGTTTCCCCCTAACTAAGCTGTTTCCCCCCTAACTAAGTTGTTTTCCCCTAACTAAGTTGTTTCCCCCCTAACTAAGTTGTTTCCCACTAACTAAGTTGTTTCCCCCTAACTAATTTGTTTCCCTCTAACTAAGTTGTTGGTTTCCTCCCTGCACCATATTGGTTTCCCCCCCTGCACCGTGTTGGTTTACTCCCCTGCACCGTGTTGGTTTCCCCCCCTGCACCGTGTTGGTTTCCCCCCCTGCACCGTGTTGGTTTCCCCCCCTGCACCGTGTTGGTTTCCTCCCCTGCACCGTGTTGGTTTCCTCCCCTGCACCGTGTTGGTTTCCTCCTCTGCACCGTGTTGGTTTCCTCCTCTGCACCGTGTTGGTTTCCCCCCCTGCACCGTGTTGGTTTCCCCCTGTGCACCGTGTTGGTTTCCCCCCCTGCACCGTGTTGGTTTCCCCCCCTGCACCGTGTTGGTTTCCCCCTGTGCACCGTGTTGGGTCCCCCCCCTGCACCGTGCTGGTTTCCTCCCCTGCACCGTGTTGGTTTCCCCCTGTGCACCCGGTTGGTTTCCCCCCCTGCACCATGTTGGTTTCCCCCTGTGCACCGTGTTGGTTTCCCCCCCTGCACCGCGTTGGTTTCCCCCCCTGCACCGTGTTGGTTTCCTCCTCTGCACCGTGTTGGTTTCCCCCTCTGCACCGTGTTGGTTTCCCCCCCTGCACCGTGTTGGTTTCCTCCTCTGCACCGTGTTGGTTTCCTCCTCTGCACCGTGTTGGTTTCACCCTGTGCACCGTGTTGGTTTCCCCCCTGCACCGTGTTAGTTTCCCCCCTGCACCGTGTTGGTTTCCCCCCCTGCACCGTGTTGGTTCCCCCCCTGCACCGTGTTGGTTTCCCCCCTGCACCGTGTTGGTTTCCCCCTCTGCACCGTGTTGGTTTCCCCCTGTGCACCGTGTTGGTTTTTCCCCCTGCACCGTGTTGGTTTCCTCCCCTGCACCGTGTTCGTTTCCTCCTCTGCACCGTGTTGGTTTCCTCCTCTGCACCGTGTTGGTATCCCCCTGTGCACCGTGTTGGTTTGCCCCCTGCACTGTGTTTGTTTCCCCCTGTGCACCATGTTGGTTTCCTTCTGCACTGTGTTGGTTTCCTCCCCTGCACCGTGTTGGTTTCCTCCCCTGCACCGTGTTGGTTTCCTCCCCTGCACCATGTTGGTTTACTCCCCTGCACCGTGTTGGTTTCCCCCCCTGCACCGTGTTGGTTTACTCCCCTGCACCGTGTTGGTTTCCTCCCCTGCACCATATTGGTTTCCCCCCTGCACCGTGTTGGTTTCCTCCCCTGCACCGTGTTGGTTTCCCCCCTGCACCGTGTTGGTTTACTCCCCTGCACCGTGTTGGTTTCCTCCCCTGCACCGTGTTGGTTTCCCCCTGTGCACCGTGTTGGTTTTTCCCCCTGCACCGTGTTGGTTTCCTCCCCTGCACCGTGTTCGTTTCCTCCTCTGCACCGTGTTGGTTTCCTCCTCTGCACCGTGTTGGTATCCCCCTGTGCACCGTGTTGGTTTGCCCCCTGCACTGTGTTTGTTTCCCCCTGTGCACCGTGTTGGTTTCCTTCTGCACTGTGTTGGTTTCCTCCCCTGCACCGTGTTGGTTTCCTCCCCTGCACCGTGTTGGTTTCCTCCCCTGCACCATGTTGGTTTCCTCCCCTGCACCGTGTTGGTTTCCCCCCCTGCACCGTGTTGGTTTACTCCCCTGCACCGTGTTGGTTTCCTCCCCTGCACCATATTGGTTTCCCCCCTGCACCGTGTTGGTTTCCTCCCCTGCACCGTGTTGGTTTCCCCCCTGCACCGTGTTGGTTTACTCCCCTGCACCGTGTTGGTTTCCTCCCCTGCACCGTGTTGGTTTCCCCCCCTAAACCATGTTTGTTTCCCCCCTGCACTGTGTTGGTTTCCTCCTCTGCACCATTTTGGTTTCCCCCCCTGCACCGTGTTGGTTTCCTCCCCTGCACCGTGTTGGTTTCCTCCCTGCACCGTGTTGGTTTCCCCCCTGCACCGTGTTTGTTTCCTCCCCTGCACCGTGTTGGTTTCCCCCCCTGCACCATGTTGGTTTCCCCCCTGCACCGTGTTGGTTTCCTCCCCTGCACCATATTGGTTTCCCCCCTGCACCGTATTTGTTTCCCACCCTGCACCGTGTTGGTTTCCCCCCCTGCACCGTGTTGGTTTCCCCCCCTGCACCGTGTTGGTTTCTCCCCCTGCACCGTGTTGGGTTCCCCCCTGCACCGTGTTTTGTTTCCTCCCCTGCACCGTGTTGGTTTCCTCCTCTGCACCGTGTTGGTTTCCTCCTCTGCACCGTGTTGGTTTCCCCCCCTGCACCGTGTTGGTTTCCCCCTGTGCACCGTGTTGGTTTCCTCCCTGCACCATATTGGTTTCCCCCCCTGCACCATGTTGGTTTCCCCCCCTGCACCGTGTTGGTTTACTCCCCTGCACCGTGTTGGTTTCCTCCCCTGCACCGTGTTGGTTTCCCCCCCTGCACAGTGTTGGTTTCCCCCCCTGCACCATGTTGGTTTCCCCCCCTGCACCGTGTTGGTTTCCCCCCCTGCACCGTGTTGGTTTCCCCCCCTGCACCGTGTTGGTTTCCCCCCCTGCACCGTGTTGGTTTCCCCCCCTGCACCGTGTTGGTTTCCCCCCCTGCACCGTGTTGGTTTCCTCCTCTGCACCGTGTTGGTTTCCTCCTCTGCACCGTGTTGGTTTCCCCCCCTGCACCGTGTTGGTTTCCCCCCATGCACCGTGTTGGTTTCCTCCTCTGCACCTTGTTGGTTTCCCCCCCTGCACCGTGTTGGTTTCCTCCCCTGCACCGTGTTGGTTTCCCCCTGTGCACCGTGTTGGTTTTCCCCCCTGCACCGTGTTGGTTTCCTCCCCTGCATCGTGTTGGTTTCCCCCTGTGCACCGTGTTGGTTTTCCCCCCTGCGCACCGTGTTGGTTTTCCCCCCTGCACCGTGTTGGTTTCCCCCTGTGCACCGTGTTGGTTTTCCCCCCTGCACCGTGTTGGTTTCCTCCCCTGCATCGTGTTGGTTTCCCCCTGTGCACCCTGTTGGTTTCCCCCCTGCACCGTTTTGGTTTCCCCCTGTGCACCGTGTTGGTTTCCCCCCCTGCACCGCGTTGGTTTCCCCCCCTGCACTGTGTTGGTTTCCCCCTGTGCACCGTGTTGGTTTCCCCCCCTGCACCGCGTTGGTTTCCCCCCCTGCACCGTGTTGGTTTCCTCCTCTGCACCGTGTTGGTTTCCCCCCTGCATCGTGTTGGTTTCCCCCTGTGCACCGTGTTGGTTTCCCCCCCTGCACCGCGTTGGTTTCCCCCCCTGCACCGCGTTGGTTTCCCCCCCTGCACCGTGTTGGTTTCCTCCCCTGCACTGTGTTGGTTTCCCCCCCTGCACCGTGTTGGTTTCCTCCCCTGTACCGTGTTGGTTTCCCCCCCTGCACCGTGTTGGTTTGCCACCTGCACTGTGTTGGTTTCCCCCCCTACACTGTGTTGGTTTCCCACTCTGCACCGTGTTGGTTTCCCCCCCTGCACTGTGTTGGTTTCCTCCCTGCACCGTGTTGGTTTCCTCCCCTGCACCGTGTTGGTTTCCCCCCCTGCACCGTGTTGGTTTCTCCCCTGCACCGTGTTGGTTTACTCCCTACACCGTGTTGGTTTCCCCCCTGCACCGTGTTGGTTTACTCCCTGCACCGTGTTGGTTTACTCCCCTGCACCGTGTTGGTTTACTCCATCGGACTGTGTTGGTTTCCTCCCCTGCACCGTGTTGGTTTCCTCCCCTGCACCATGTTGGTTTACTCCCCTGCACCGTGTTGGTTTCCCCCCTTGCACCGTGTTGGTTTCCTCCTCTGCACCGTGTTGGTTTCCCCCCTGCACCGTGTTGGTTTCCTCCCCTGCACCGTGTTGGTTTCCCCCTGTGCACCGTGTTGGTTTCCCCCCCTGCACCGTGTTGGTTTCCCCCCCTGCACCGTGTTGGTTTCCTCCTCTGCACCGTGTTGGTTTCCCCCTGTGCACCGTGTTGGTTTCCCCCCTGCACCGTGTTGGTTTCCCCCCCTGCACTGTGTTGGTTTCCCCCCTGCACCGTGTTGGTTTTTCCCCTGCACCGTGTTGGTTTCCCCCCTGCACCGTGTTGGTTTCCCCCCTGCACCGTGTTGGTTTCCCCCTCTGCACCGTGTTGGTTTCCCCCTGTGCACCGTGTTGGTTTCCCCCCCTGCACCGTGTTGGTTTACTCCCCTGCACCGTGTTGGTTTCCTCCCTGCACCGTGTTGGTTTCCTCCCCTGCACCGTGTTGGTTTTCTCCCCTGCACCGTTTTGGTTTCCTCCCCTGCACTGTGTTGGTTTCCTCCCCTGCACCGTGTTTGTTTCCTCCCCTGCACCGTGTTGGTTTCCTCCTCTGCACCGTGTTGGTTTCCCCCTGTGCACTGTGTTGGTTTCCCCCCCTGCACCGTGTTGGTTTCCTCCTCTGCACCGTGTTGGTTTCCTCCTCTGCACCGTGTTGGTTTCCCCCCCTGCACCGTGTTGGTTTCCCCCCCTGCACCGTGTTGGTTTACTCCCCTGCACCGTGTTGGTTTCCTCCCTGCACCGTGTTGGTTTCCTCCCCTGCACCGTGTTGGTTTTCTCCCCTGCACCGTGTTGGTTTCCTCCCCTGCACTGTGTTGGTTTCCTCCCCTGCACCGTGTTTGTTTCCTCCCCTGCACCGTGTTGGTTTCCTCCTCTGCACCGTGTTGGTTTCCCCCTGTGCACTGTGTTGGTTTCCCCCCCTGCACCGTGTTGGTTTCCTCCTCTGCACCGTGTTGGTTTCCTCCTCTGCACCGTGTTGGTTTCCCCCCCTGCACCGTGTTGGTTTCCCCCCCTGCACCGTGTTGGTTTCCCCCCCTGCACCGTGTTGGTTTCCCCCCCTGCACCGTGTTGGTTTCCCCCCCTGCACCGTGTTGGTTTCCCCCCCTGCACCGTGTTGGTTTCCCCCCCTGCACCGTGTTGGTTTCCTCCTCTGCACCGTGTTGGTTTCCTCCTCTGCACCGTGTTGGTTTCCCCCCCTGCACCGTGTTGGTTTCCCCCCATGCACCGTGTTGGTTTCCTCCTCTGCACCTTGTTGGTTTCCCCCCCTGCACCGTGTTGGTTTCCTCCCCTGCACCGTGTTGGTTTCCCCCTGTGCACCGTGTTGGTTTTCCCCCCTGCACCGTGTTGGTTTCCTCCCCTGCATCGTGTTGGTTTCCCCCTGTGCACCGTGTTGGTTTTCCCCCCTGCGCACCGTGTTGGTTTTCCCCCCTGCACCGTGTTGGTTTCCCCCTGTGCACCGTGTTGGTTTTCCCCCCTGCACCGTGTTGGTTTCCTCCCCTGCATCGTGTTGGTTTCCCCCTGTGCACCCTGTTGGTTTCCCCCCTGCACCGTTTTGGTTTCCCCCTGTGCACCGTGTTAGTTTCCCCCCCTGCACCGCGTTGGTTTCCCCCCCTGCACCGTGTTGGTTTCCCCCTGTGCACCGTGTTGGTTTCCCCCCCTGCACCGCGTTGGTTTCCCCCCCTGCACCGTGTTGGTTTCCTCCTCTGCACCGTGTTGGTTTCCCCCCTGCATCGTGTTGGTTTCCCCCTGTGCACCGTGTTGGTTTCCCCCCCTGCACCGCGTTGGTTTCCCCCCCTGCACCGCGTTGGTTTCCCCCCCTGCACCGTGTTGGTTTCCTCCCCTGCACTGTGTTGGTTTCCCCCCCTGCACCGTGTTGGTTTCCTCCCCTGTACCGTGTTGGTTTCCCCCCCTGCACCGTGTTGGTTTGCCCCCTGCACTGTGTTGGTTTCCCCCCCTACACTGTGTTGGTTTCCCACTCTGCACCGTGTTGGTTTCCCCCCCTGCACTGTGTTGGTTTCCTCCCTGCACCGTGTTGGTTTCCTCCCCTGCACCGTGTTGGTTTCCCCCCCTGCACCGTGTTGGTTTCTCCCCTGCACCGTGTTGGTTTACTCCCTACACCGTGTTGGTTTCCCCCCTGCACCGTGTTGGTTTACTCCCTGCACCGTGTTGGTTTACTCCCCTGCACCGTGTTGGTTTACTCCCCTGCACTGTGTTGGTTTCCTCCCCTGCACCGTGTTGGTTTCCTCCCCTGCACCATGTTGGTTTACTCCCCTGCACCGTGTTGGTTTCCCCCCTTGCACCGTGTTGGTTTCCTCCTCTGCACCGTGTTGGTTTCCCCCCTGCACCGTGTTGGTTTCCTCCCCTGCACCGTGTTGGTTTCCCCCTGTGCACCGTGTTGGTTTCCCCCCCTGCACCGTGTTGGTTTCCCCCCCTGCACCGTGTTGGTTTCCTCCTCTGCACCGTGTTGGTTTCCCCCTGTGCACCGTGTTATTTTCCCCCCTGCACCGTGTTGGTTTCCCCCCCTGCACTGTGTTGGTTTCCCCCCTGCACCGTGTTGGTTTTTCCCCTGCACCGTGTTGGTTTCCCCCCTGCACCGTGTTGGTTTCCCCCCTGCACCGTGTTGGTTTCCCCCTCTGCACCGTGTTGGTTTCCCCCTGTGCACCGTGTTGGTTTCCCCCCCTGCACCGTGTTGGTTTACTCCCCTGCACCGTGTTGGTTTCCTCCCTGCACCGTGTTGGTTTCCTCCCCTGCACCGTGTTGGTTTTCTCCCCTGCACCGTGTTGGTTTCCTCCCCTGCACTGTGTTGGTTTCCTCCCCTGCACCGTGTTTGTTTCCTCCCCTGCACCGTGTTGGTTTCCTCCTCTGCACCGTGTTGGTTTCCCCCTGTGCACTGTGTTGGTTTCCCCCCCTGCACCGTGTTGGTTTCCTCCTCTGCACCGTGTTGGTTTCCTCCTCTGCACCGTGTTGGTTTCCCCCCCTGCACCGTGTTGGTTTCCCCCCTGCACCGTGTTGGTTTTTCCCCTGCAACGTGTTGGTTTCCCCCCTGCACCGTGTTGGTTTCCCCCCTGCACCGTGTTGGTTTCCCCCTCTGCACCGCGTTGGTTTCCCCCTGTGCACCGTGTTGGTTTCCCCCCCTGCACCGTGTTGGTTTACTCCCCTGCACCGTGTTGGTTTCCTCCCTGCACCGTGTTGGTTTCCTCCTCTGCACCATGTTGGTTTTCTCCCCTGCACCGTGTTGGTTTACTCCCCTGCACCGTGTTGGTTTCCCCCCTGCACCGTGTTGGTTTACTCCCTGCACCGTGTTGGTTTACTCCCCTGCACCGTGTTGGTTTCCCCCCTGCACCGTGTTGGTTTACTCCCTGCACCGTGTTGGTTTACTCCCCTGCACCGTGTTGGTTTCCTCCTCTGCACCGTGTTGGTTTCCTCCTCTGCACCGTGTTGGTTTCCCCCCTGCACTGTGTTGGTTCCCCCTCTGCACCGTGTTGGTTTCCCCCCCCTGCACTGTGTTGGTTTCCCCCTGTGCACAGTGTTGGTGTCCTCCTGCACCGTGTTGGTTTCCCCCCCTGCACCGTGTTGGTTTCCCCCTCTGCACCGTGTTGGTTTCCTCCCCTGCACCGTGTTGGTTTCCCCCCCTGCACCGTGTTGGTTTCCCCCTCTGCACCGTGTTGGTTTCCTCCCCTGCACCGTGTTGGTTTCCTCCCCTGCACTGTGTTGGTATCCCCCTGTGCACTGTGTTGGTTTCCCCCCTGCACCGTGTTGGTTTCCTCCCCTGCACCGTGTTGGTTTCCTCCCCTGCACCGTGTTGGTTTCCTCCCCTGCACTGTGTTGGTTTACTCCCCTGCACCGTGTTGGTTTTCTCCCCTGCACCATGTTTGTTTCCCCCCTGCACTGTGTTGGTTTACTCCCTGCACCGTGTTGGTTTCCCCCCCTGCACTGTGTTGGTTTACTCCCTGCACCGTGTTGGTTTACTGCCTGCACCGTGTTGCTTTCCTCCCCTGCACTGTGTTGGTTTCCTCCCTGCACCGTGTTGGTTTACTCCCCTGCACCGTGTTGGTTTACTCCCCTGCACCGTGTTGGTTTCCTCCCCTGCACTGTGTTGGTTTCCTCCCTGCACCGTGTTGGTTTACTCCCCTGCACCGTGTTGGTTTACTCCCCTGCACCGTGTTGGTTTCCCCCCCTGCACCGTGTTGGTTTCCCCCCCTGCACCGTGTTGGTTTCCCCCCCTGCACCGTGTTGGTTTCCCCCCCTGCACCGTGTTGGTTTCCCCCCCTGCACCGTGTTGGTTTCCTCCCCTGCACCGTGTTGGTTTCCTCCCCTGCACCGTGTTGGTTTCCCCCTGTGCACCGTGTTGGTTTTCCCCCCTGCACCGTGTTGGTTTCCTCCCCTGCATCGTGTTGGTTTCCCCCTGTGCACCCTGTTGGTTTCCCCCCCTGCACCGTGTTGGTTTCCCCCTGTGCACCGTGTTGGTTTTCCCCCCTGCACCGTGTTGGTTTCCTCCCCTGCATCGTGTTGGTTTCCCCCTGTGCACCCTGTTGGTTTCCCCCCCTGCACCGTGTTGGTTTCCCCCTGTGCACCGTGTTGGTTTCCCCCCCTGCACCGCGTTGGTTTCCCCCCCTGCACCGTGTTGGTTTCCCTTTGTGCACCGTGTTGGTTTCCCCCCCTGCACCGCGTTGGTTTCCCCCCCTGCACCGTGTTGGTTTCCTCCTCTGCACCGTGTTGGTTTCCCCCCTGCATCGTGTTGGTTTCCCCCTGTGCACCGTGTTGGTTTCCCCCCCTGCACCGCGTTGGTTTCCCCCCCTGCACCGCGTTGGTTTCCCCCCCTGCACCGTGTTGGTTTCCTCCCCTGCACCGTGTTGGTTTCCCCCCCTGCACCGTGTTGGTTTCCTCCTCTGCACCGTGTTGGTTTCTTCCTCTGCACCGTGTTGGTTTCCCCCTGTGCACCGTGTTGGTTTCCCCCCTGCACCGCGTTGGTTTCCCCCCCTGCACCGTGTTGGTTTCCTCCTCTGCACCGTGTTGGTTTCCCCCCTGCATCGTGTTGGTTTCCCCCTGTGCACCGTGTTGGTTTCCCCCCCTGCACCGCGTTGGTGTCCCCCCCTGCACCGCGTTGGTTTCCCCCCCTGCACCGTGTTGGTTTCCTCCCCTGCACCGTGTTGGTTTCCCCCCCTGCACCGTGTTGGTTTCCTCCTCTGCACCGTGTTGGTTTCTTCCTCTGCACCGTGTTGGTTTCCCCCTGTGCACCGTGTTGGTTTCCCCCCTGCACCGTGTTGGTTTCCCCCCCTGCACCGTGTTGGTTTCCTCCCCTGCACCGTGTTGGTTTCCTCCCCTGCACCGTGTTGGTTTCCTCCCCTGCACTGTGTTGGTTTACTCCCCTGCACCGTGTTGGTTTTCTCCCCTGCACCATGTTTGTTTCCCCCCTGCACTGTGTTGGTTTACTCCCTGCACTGTGTTGGTTTCCCCCCCTGCACTGTGTTGGTTTACTCCCTGCACCGTGTTGGTTTACTGCCTGCACCGTGTTGCTTTCCTCCCCTGCACTGTGTTGGTTTCCTCCCTGCACCGTGTTGGTTTACGCCCCTGCACCGTGTTGGTTTACTCCCCTGCACCGTGTTGGTTTACTCCCCTGCACTGTGTTGGTTTACTCCCCTGCACTGTGTTGGTTTACTCCCCTGCACCGTGTTGGTTTCCCCCCCTGCACCGTGTTGGTTTCCCCCCCTGCACCGTGTTGGTTTACTCCCCTGCACCGTGTTGGTTTCCTCCCCTGCACCGTGTTGGTTTCCCCCCCTGCACTGTGTTGGTTTCCCCCCCTGCACCGTGTTGGTTTCCCCCCCTGCACCGTGTTGGTTTCCCCCCCTGCACCGTGTTGGTTTCCCCCCCTGCACCGTGTTGGTTTCCCCCCCTGCACCGTGTTGGTTTCCCCCCCTGCACCGTGTTGGTTTCCTCCCCTGCACCGTGTTGGTTTCCTCCCCTGCACCGTGTTGGTTTCCCCCTGTGCACCGTGTTGGTTTTCCCCCCTGCACCGTGTTGGTTTCCTCCCCTGCATCGTGTTGGTTTCCCCCTGTGCACCCTGTTGGTTTCCCCCCCTGCACCGTGTTGGTTTCCCCCTGTGCACCGTGTTGGTTTTCCCCCCTGCACCGTGTTGGTTTCCTCCCCTGCATCGTGTTGGTTTCCCCCTGTGCACCCTGTTGGTTTCCCCCCCTGCACCGTGTTGGTTTCCCCCTGTGCACCGTGTTGGTTTCCCCCCCTGCACCGCGTTGGTTTCCCCCCCTGCACCGTGTTGGTTTCCCTTTGTGCACCGTGTTGGTTTCCCCCCCTGCACCGCGTTGGTTTCCCCCCCTGCACCGTGTTGGTTTCCTCCTCTGCACCGTGTTGGTTTCCCCCCTGCATCGTGTTGGTTTCCCCCTGTGCACCGTGTTGGTTTCCCCCCCTGCACCGCGTTGGTTTCCCCCCCTGCACCGCGTTGGTTTCCCCCCCTGCACCGTGTTGGTTTCCTCCCCTGCACCGTGTTGGTTTCCCCCCCTGCACCGTGTTGGTTTCCTCCTCTGCACCGTGTTGGTTTCTTCCTCTGCACCGTGTTGGTTTCCCCCTGTGCACCGTGTTGGTTTCCCCCCTGCACCGCGTTGGTTTCCCCCCCTGCACCGTGTTGGTTTCCTCCTCTGCACCGTGTTGGTTTCCCCCCTGCATCGTGTTGGTTTCCCCCTGTGCACCGTGTTGGTTTCCCCCCCTGCACCGCGTTGGTGTCCCCCCCTGCACCGCGTTGGTTTCCCCCCCTACACCGTGTTGGTTTCCTCCCCTGCACCGTGTTGGTTTCCCCCCCTGCACCGTGTTGGTTTCCTCCTCTGCACCGTGTTGGTTTCTTCCTCTGCACCGTGTTGGTTTCCCCCTGTGCACCGTGTTGGTTTCCCCCCTGCACCGTGTTGGTTTCCCCCCCTGCACCGTGTTGGTTTCCCCCCCTGCACCGTGTTGGTTTCCCCCCTGCACCGTGTTGGTTTCCCCCCTGCACCGTGTTGGTTTCCCCCTCTGCACCGTGTTGGTTTCCCCCTGTGCACCGTGTTGATTTCCCCCTTTGCACCGTGTTGGTTTCCCCTCCTGCACCGTGTTGGTTTCCTCCTCTGCACCGTGTTGGTTTCCTCCTCTGCACCGTGTTGGTATCCCCCTGTGCACCGTGTTGGTTTCCTCCCTGCACCGTGTTGGTTTCCTCCCCTGCATCATGTTGGTTTCCCCCTGTGCACCCTGTTGGTTTCCCCCCCTGCACCGTGTTGGTTTCCCCCTGTGCACCGTGTTGGTTTTCCCCCCTGCACCGTGTTGGTTTCCTCCCCTGCATCGTGTTGGTTTCCCCCTGTGCACCCTGTTGGTTTCCCCCCCTGCACCGTGTTGGTTTCCCCCTGTGCACCGTGTTGGTTTCCCCCCCTGCACCGCGTTTGTTTCCCCCCCTGCACCGTGTTGGTTTCCCTTTGTGCACCGTGTTGGTTTCCCCCCCTGCACCGTGTTGGTTTCCCCCCCTGCACCGTGTTGGTTTCCCCCCCTGCACCGTGTTGGTTTCCCCCCCTGCACTGTGTTGGTTTCCCCCCCTGCACCGTGTTGGTTTACTCCCTGCACCGTGTTGGTTTACTCCCCTGCACCGTGTTGGTTTCCTCCTCTGCACCGTGTTGGTTTCCTCCTCTGCACCGTGTTGGTTTCCCCCCTGCACCGTGTTGGTTTCCTCCCCTGCACCGTGTTGGTTTCCTCCCCTGCACCGTGTTGGTTTCCCCCCCTGCACCGTGTTGGTTTCCCCCTCTGCACCGTGTTGGTTTCCTCCCCTGCACCGTGTTGGTTTCCTCCCCTGCACTGTGTTGGTATCCCCCTGTGCACTGTGTTGGTTTCCCCCCTGCACCGTGTTGGTTTCCTCCCCTGCACCGTGTTGGTTTCCTCCCCTGCACCGTGTTGGTTTCCTCCCCTGCACTGTGTTGGTTTACTCCCCTGCACCGTGTTGGTTTTCTCCCCTGCACCATGTTTGTTTCCCCCCTGCACTGTGTTGGTTTACTCCCTGCACTGTGTTGGTTTCCCCTCCTGCACTGTGTTGGTTTACTCCCTGCACCGTGTTGGTTTACTGCCTGCACCGTGTTGCTTTCCTCCCCTGCACTGTGTTGGTTTCCTCCCTGCACCGTGTTGGTTTACTCCCCTGCACCGTGTTGGTTTACTCCCCTGCACCGTGTTGGTTTACTCCCCTGCACTGTGTTGGTTTACTCCCCTGCACTGTGTTGGTTTACTCCCCTGCACCGTGTCGGTTTCCCCCCCTGCACCGTGTTGGTTTCCCCCCCTGCACCGTGTTGGTTTACTCCCCTGCACCGTGTTGGTTTCCTCCCCTGCACCGTGTTGGTTTCCCCCCCTGCACTGTGTTGGTTTCCCCCCCTGCACCGTGTTGGTTTCCCCCCCTGCACCGTGTTGGTTTCCCCCCCTGCACCGTGTTGGTTTCCTCCCCTGCACCGTGTTGGTTTCCCCCCCTGCACCGTGTTGGTTTCCCCCCCTGCACCGTGTTGGTTTCCTCCCCTGCACCGTGTTGGTTTTCCCCCCCTGCACCGTGTTGGTTTCCCCCCCTGCACCGTGTTGGTTTCCCCCCCTGCACCGTGTTGGTTTCCTCCCCTGCACCGTGTTGGTTTCCTCCCCTGCACCGTGTTGGTTTCCCCCTGTGCACCGTGTTGGTTTTCCCCCCTGCACCGTGTTGGTTTCCTCCCCTGCATCGTGTTGGTTTCCCCCTGTGCACCCTGTTGGTTTCCCCCCCTGCACCGTGTTGGTTTCCCCCTGTGCACCGTGTTGGTTTTCCCCCCTGCACCGTGTTGGTTTCCTCCCCTGCATCGTGTTGGTTTCCCCCTGTGCACCCTGTTGGTTTCCCCCCCTGCACCGTGTTGGTTTCCCCCTGTGCACCGTGTTGGTTTCCCCCCCTGCACCGCGTTGGTTTCCCCCCCTGCACCGTGTTGGTTTCCCCCTGTGCACCGTGTTGGTTTCCCCCCCTGCACCGCGTTGGTTTCCCCCCCTGCACCGCGTTGGTTTCCCCCCCTGCACCGTGTTGGTTTCCTCCCCTGCACCGTGTTGGTTTCCCCCCCTGCACCGTGTTGGTTTCCTCCTCTGCACCGTGTTGGTTTCTTCCTCTGCACCGTGTTGGTTTCCCCCTGTGCACCGTGTTGGTTTCCCCCCTGCACCGTGTTGGTTTCCCCCCCTGCACCGTGTTGGTTTCCCCCCCTGCACCGTGTTGGTTTCCCCCCTGCACCGTGTTGGTTTCCCCCTCTGCACCGTGTTGGTTTCCCCCCTGCACCGTGTTGGTTTCCCCCTCTGCACCGTGTTGGTTTCCCCCTGTGCACCGTGTTGATTTCCCCCTGTGCACCGTGTTGGTTTCCCCTCCTGCACCGTGTTGGTTTCCTCCTCTGCACCGTGTTGGTTTCCTCCTCTGCACCGTGTTGGTATCCCCCTGTGCACCGTGTTGGTTTCCCCCCTGCACCGTGTTGGTTTCCCCCCCTGCACCGTGTTGGTTTCCTCCCCTGCACTGTGTTGGTTTCCCCCCCTGCACCGTGTTGGTTTCTCCCCCTGCACTGTGTTGGTTTCCCCCTCTGCACCGTGTTGGTTTCCCCCCTGCACTGTGTTGGTTTCCCCCTGTGCACCGTGTTGGTTTCCCCCCCTGCACCGCGTTGGTTTCCCCCCCTGCACCGCGTTGGTTTCCCCCCCTGCACCGTGTTGGTTTCCTCCCCTGCACCGTGTTGGTTTCCCCCCCTGCACCGTGTTGGTTTCCTCCTCTGCACCGTGTTGGTTTCTTCCTCTGCACCGTGTTGGTTTCCCCCTGTGCACCGTGTTGGTTTCCCCCCTGCACCGTGTTGGTTTCCCCCCCTGCACCGTGTTGGTTTCCCCCCCTGCACCGTGTTGGTTTCCCCCCTGCACCGTGTTGGTTTCCCCCTCTGCACCGTGTTGGTTTCCCCCCTGCACCGTGTTGGTTTCCCCCTCTGCACCGTGTTGGTTTCCCCCTGTGCACCGTGTTGATTTCCCCCTGTGCACCGTGTTGGTTTCCCCTCCTGCACCGTGTTGGTTTCCTCCTCTGCACCGTGTTGGTTTCCTCCTCTCCACCGTGTTGGTATCCCCCTGTGCACCGTGTTGGTTTCCCCCCTGCACCGTGTTGGTTTCCCCCCCTGCACCGTGTTGGTTTCCTCCCCTGCACTGTGTTGGTTTCCCCCCCTGCACCGTGTTGGTTTCTCCCCCTGCACTGTGTTGGTTTCCCCCTCTGCACCGTGTTGGTTTCCCCCCTGCACTGTGTTGGTTTCCCCCTGTGCACCGTGTTGGTTTCCTTCTGCACCGTGTTGGTTTCCCCCCCTGCACGGTGTTGGTTTCCTCCCCTGTACCGTGTTGGTTTCCCCCCCTGCACCGTGTTGGTTTGCCCCCTGCACTGTGTTGGTTTCCCCCCCTGCACTGTGTTGGTTTCCCCCCCTGCACTGTGTTGGTTTCCCCCCCTGCACTGTGTTGGTTTCCCCCTCTGCACCGTGTTGGTTTCCCCCCCTACACTGTGTTGGTTTCCTCCCTGCACCGTGTTGGTTTCCTCCCCTGCACCGTGTTGGTTTCCCCCCCTGCACCGTGTTGGTTTCTCCCCTGCACCGTGTTGGTTTACTCCCTACACCGTGTTGGTTTCCCCCCTGCACCGTGTTGGTTTACTCCCTGCACCGTGTTGGTTTACTCCCCTGCACCGTGTTGGTTTACTCCCCTGCACTGTGTTGGTTTCCTCCCCTGCACCGTTTTGGTTTCCTCCCCTGCACCATGTTGGTTTACTCCCCTGCACTGTGTTGGTTTCCCCCCCTTGCACCCTGTTGGTTTCCCCCCCTGCACCGTGTTGGTTTCCTCCCCTGCACCGTGTTGGTTTCCCCCTGTGCACCGTGTTGGTTTCCCCCTCTGCACCGTGTTGGTTTCCCCCCTGCACCGTGTTGGTTTCCCCCTCTGCACCGTGTTGGTTTCCCCCTGTGCACCGTGTTGATTTCCCCCTGTGCACCGTGTTGGTTTCCCCTCCTGCACCGTGTTGGTTTCCTCCTCTGCACCGTGTTGGTTTCCTCCTCTGCACCGTGTTGGTATCCCCCTGCGCACCGTGTTGGTTTCCCCCCTGCACCGTGTTGGTTTCCCCCCCTGCACCGTGTTGGTTTCCTCCCCTGCACTGTGTTGGTTTCCCCCCCTGCACCGTGTTGGTTTCTCCCCCTGCACTGTGTTGGTTTCCCCCTCTGCACCGTGTTGGTTTCCCCCCTGCACTGTGTTGGTTTCCCCCTGTGCACCGTGTTGGTTTCCCCCCCTGCACCGCGTTGGTTTCCCCCCCTGCACCGCGTTGGTTTCCCCCCCTGCACCGTGTTGGTTTCCTCCCCTGCACCGTGTTGGTTTCCCCCCCTGCACCGTGTTGGTTTCCTCCTCTGCACCGTGTTGGTTTCTTCCTCTGCACCGTGTTGGTTTCCCCCTGTGCACCGTGTTGGTTTCCCCCCTGCACCGTGTTGGTTTCCCCCCCTGCACCGTGTTGGTTTCCCCCCCTGCACCGTGTTGGTTTCCCCCCTGCACCGTGTTGGTTTCCCCCTCTGCACCGTGTTGGTTTCCCCCCTGCACCGTGTTGGTTTCCCCCTCTGCACTGTGTTGGTTTCCCCCTGTGCACCGTGTTGATTTCCCCCTGTGCACCGTGTTGGTTTCCCCTCCTGCACCGTGTTGGTTTCCTCCTCTGCACCGTGTTGGTTTCCTCCTCTCCACCGTGTTGGTATCCCCCTGTGCACCGTGTTGGTTTCCCCCCTGCACCGTGTTGGTTTCCCCCCCTGCACCGTGTTGGTTTCCTCCCCTGCACTGTGTTGGTTTCCCCCCCTGCACCGTGTTGGTTTCTCCCCCTGCACTGTGTTGGTTTCCCCCTCTGCACCGTGTTTGGTTTCCCCCCTGCACTGTGTTGGTTTCCCCCTGTGCACCGTGTTGGTTTCCTTCTGCACCGTGTTGGTTTCCCCCCCTGCACGGTGTTGGTTTCCTCCCCTGTACCGTGTTGGTTTCCCCCCCTGCACCGTGTTGGTTTGCCCCCTGCACTGTGTTGGTTTCCCCCCCTACACTGTGTTGGTTTCCTCCCTGCACCGTGTTGGTTTCCCCCCCTGCACTGTGTTGGTTTCCCCCCCTGCACTGTGTTGGTTTCCCCCCCTGCACTGTGTTGGTTTCCCCCTCTGCACCGTGTTGGTTTCCCCCCCTACACTGTGTTGGTTTCCTCCCTGCACCGTGTTGGTTTCCTCCCCTGCACCGTGTTGGTTTCCCCCCCTGCACCGTGTTGGTTTCTCCCCTGCACCGTGTTGGTTTACTCCCTACACCGTGTTGGTTTCCCCCCTGCACCGTGTTGGTTTACTCCCTGCACCGTGTTGGTTTACTCCCCTGCACCGTGTTGGTTTACTCCCCTGCACTGTGTTGGTTTCCTCCCCTGCACCGTTTTGGTTTCCTCCCCTGCACCATGTTGGTTTACTCCCCTGCACTGTGTTGGTTTCCCCCCCTTGCACCCTGTTGGTTTCCCCCCCTGCACCGTGTTGGTTTCCTCCCCTGCACCGTGTTGGTTTCCCCCTGTGCACCGTGTTGGTTTCCCCCCCTGCACCGTGTTGGTTTCCCCCCCTGCACCGTGTTGGTTTCCTCCTCTGCACCGTGTTGGTTTCCCCCTGTGCACCGTGTTGGTTTCCCCCCCTGCACCGTGTTGGTTTCCCCCCCTGCACCGTGTTGGTTTCCCCCCTGCACCGTGTTGGTTTTTTCCCCTGCACCGTGTTGGTTTCCCCCCTGCACCGTGTTGGTTTCCCCCTGTGCACCGTGTTGGTTTCCTCCCTGCACTGTGTTGGTTTCCCCCCCTGCACTGTGTTGGTTTACTCCCTGCACTGTGTTGGTTTCCCCCCCTGCACTGTGTTGGTTTACTCCCTGCACCGTGTTGGTTTACTGCCTGCACCGTGTTGCTTTCCTCCCCTGCACTGTGTTGGTTTCCTCCCTGCACCGTGTTGGTTTACTCCCCTGCACCGTGTTGGTTTACTCCCCTGCACCGTGTTGGTTTCCTCCCCTGCACTGTGTTGGTTTACTCCCCTGCACTGTGTTGGTTTACTCCCCTGCACTGTGTTGGTTTACTCCCCTGCACTGTGTTGGTTTCCCCCCCTGCACTGTGTTGGTTTACTCCCTGCACCGTGTTGGTTTCCCCCCCTGCACCGTGTTGGTTTCCCCCCTGCACCGTGTTGGTTTCCTCCCTGCACCGTGTTGGTTTACTCCCCTGCACTGTGTTGGTTTCCTCCCCTGCACCGTGTTGGTTTCCCCCCTGCACCGTGTTGGTTTACTCCCTGCACCGTGTTGGTTTCCCCCCTGCACTGTGTTGGTTTCCTCCCTGCACCGTGTTGGTTTCCTCCCTGCACCGTGTTGGTTTCCTCCCTGCACTGTGTTGGTTTCCTCCCTGCACCGTGTTGGTTTACTCCCTGCACCGTGTTGGTTTCCTCCCTGCACTGTGTTGGTTTCCTCCCTGCACCGTGTTGGTTTACTCCCTGCACCGTGTTGGTTTCCTCCCTGCACTGTGTTGGTTTCCTCCCTGCACCGTGTTGGTTTACTCCCTGCACCGTGTTGGTTTCCCCCCTGCACCGTGTTGGTTTCCTCCCTGCACCGTGTTGGTTTACTCCCCTGCACTGTGTTGGTTTCCTCCCCTGCACCGTGTTGGTTTCCCCCCCTGCACCATGTTGGTTTCCTCCCCTGCACTGTGTTGGTTTACTCCCCTGCACCGTGTTGGTTTCCCCCCTGCACCGTGTTGGTTTACTCCTAACTAAGTTGTACTGTATCTATATATTGTAATGGTGTTTATGTTCTCTGTTGTGGTTGAGGGCCGAGCGCATGATTGACACAACAGGCCAGTAGCGGAGGAGATTAATGGTTATATTGTGGGAGAAAATCTCCTCTCACTGTGTACTGTCACTCTAAACCATGACAGGCTGGCCTGGATACAGGGTGTCACAAGATTTGCAGCAGCTAGGCTATCTCACGAGGCAACTCTCTCAAACTTTAGCTTTCTGTTCCTGGTGGTGAGATTCTGTAAAGAGGCATGCGGTTGCAGTTCCCATTTCTATAAACATAAACTTTTGTTTCCAATTTTTGTAAATGTGAAGTTGTTGATCTAAAAATATTGCTAAAGGAGGTGTTTAATAGCTAAGTCACCGTCACTGACTGACTGTATCTACTGTACCACTGTAGGTAGTGGTGAGTTTCTGGAATGGGCAGTCGGTCGTTCTTAACTATTGTCAACGGAGCTTCCGTCTTACATAGTTTCAAGTACACTTTCAGAGGGAGTATTGTCGTGTATATAGCCTAGCTACTGTTTACTCAGTGATAGATGTTGTTGAAACCCAGTGCATTAATTCACAGATATGCAAGGCCAGGCATTGGCATGGCTTCGTTCGTTCGAGCCAATTGGTTTTTCTGTTTTCAGCAGCTCCTATCAGACACAAAAGAGCTGAAGACAAATGGCTGGCTCTTATTGGTCCTGATGAATGGTGTCTCACAGGATATGAGAAACAACACAGCCAACATTATTGACTGTGAAAAATGTGCTACTATTATAAATAAATCTCTGCCTTCAGACAGTGCTTGAACATTTCACATCATTGATCCCCGCTGCTTTTAATTATCAAAAGAGCTTTTTACTCCGAACAGGGACAAATGTTGCTATTAGAAGTTGGGGATGTCTAAGGCCCAATTGATGAAATAATGTGTCACACAGAAGGGTCGGTGCTCACAATGGGGCATTGTGTGCATCAATACACTTCTTCTCCTCTGCTCTCCTCCTCCTCTCTGCCATTCTCTCTTGACAATGCCAGGGAGGTCCTAACCTTCTCTCTCGTTCTGTCTCCTTCTTTCACGCCCCTGTCTTTCTATGTGTACTCTGTCTTTCTGTCTTTGCCCGTTCTCTTTCCGTCTCCCTCTCTCACTCTCGCTCTCTTAAAGTCCTCTCACTAATACATGTAACATCAAGCCGTCTGTCCCGGCAATCCCAACAACAGCTTTGTGTTTTCTGTGTGTTTGTGATGAACTGCTCTGTAAACTGCAGAGTTCACTAATCCACACACAGGGAGGGCAGGGAGGGAGAGAGGGAGGAATGGAAGGAGGGGGGAAGAAGTCACAGCTCAGCGCGGACAGAGGGAGGAGAGGACTCCCTAAAACGGCAATTTAATCTCCCAAATC
This sequence comes from Salvelinus fontinalis, assembly GCF_029448725.1. Taxonomy (NCBI): domain Eukaryota; kingdom Metazoa; phylum Chordata; class Actinopteri; order Salmoniformes; family Salmonidae; genus Salvelinus; species Salvelinus fontinalis. Next base: position 9,891,264 of record NC_074671.1, read on the forward strand.
AATCCCTGCAGACCTTTATACCCTAACGCTCTGGCACAACATTTAAAAAGACCAAATCACAAAAGGCCCACTATATACACTATATATACTATATTTACTATATACACTATATACACTATATATAATATATACACTATATATACTATATACACTATATACAATATATATACTAAATACACCATATACAATATACACTACACTATATACACTATATATACTATATACACTATATATACTATATACACAATATATTCTATATACACTATATATACTATATACACTATACACAATATACAATATACTCTATACAAAATACACTATACCATATACACTGTATACACTATATACACTATATACACGACATACACTATATACACTATATATACTATATATTCTATATACACTACATACAATATATATACACTATATACTATATACACTATATACATTATACTATATATACTATATACAATATACACTATACTATATATACTATATACAGTATATACAGTCGAAGGTCGAAGTTTACATACACCTTTGCCAAATACATTTAAACTCAGTTTTTCACAATTCCTGACATTTAATCCTAGTAAAAATTCCCTGTTTTAGGTCAGGTTGGATCACCACTTTAATTTAAGAATGTGAAATGTCAGAATAATAGTAGAGAGAATTATTTATTTCAGCTTTTGTTTCTTTCATCACATTCCCAGTGGGTCAAAAGTTTACATACACTCCATTAGTAGTTGGTAGCATTGCCTTTAAATAGTTTAACTTGGATCAAATGTTTTGGGTAGCCTTCCACAAGCTTCCCTCAATAAGTTGGGCGAATTTTGACCCATTCCTCCTGACAGAGCTGGTGTAGCTGAGTCAGGTTTGTAGGCTTCCACGCTTTTTCAGTTCTGCCCACACATTTTCTATAGGAATGAGGTCAGGGCTTTGTGATGGCCACTCCAATACCTTGACTTTGTTGTCCTTAAGCCATTTTGCCACAACTTTGGAAGTATGATTGGGGTCATTGTTCATTTGGAAGACTCATTTGCGACCAAGCTTTAACTTCCTGACTGATGTCTTGAGATGTTGCTTCAATATATCCAGATATATTTCGTCCCTCATGATGCCATCTATTTTTTAAGAGCACCAGTCCCTCCTGCAGCAAAGCACCCCCACAACATGATGCTGCCACCCCTGTGTTTCACGGTTGGGATGGTGTTCTTCAGCTTGCAAGCCTCCCCCTTTTTCCCTCCAAACATAACGATGGTCATTATGGCCAAACAGTTCTATTTTTGTTTCATTAGACCAGAGGACATTTCTCCAAAAAGTACGATCTTTGTCCCCATGTGCAGTTGCAAACCGTAGTCTGGCTTTTTTTATGGCGGTTTTGGAGCAGTGGCTTCTTCCTTGCTGAGCGGCCTTTCAGGTTATGTTGATATATGACTCGTTTTACTGTGGATATAGATACTTTTGTACCTGTTTCCTCCAGCGTCTTCACAACGTCCTTTGCTGTTGTTCTGGGATTGATTTGCACTTTTTGCACCAAAGTACGTTCATCTCTAGGAGACAGAATGCGTCTCCTTCCTCAGCGGTATGACGGCTGCGTGGTCCCATGGTGTTTATACTTGCGTACTATTGTTTGTATAGATGAACGTGGTACCTTCAGGCATTTGGAAATTGCTTCCAAGGATGAACCAGACTTGTGGAGGTCTACAGTTATTTTTCTGATTTCTTGGCTGATTTCTTTTGATTTTCCCATGATGTCAAGCAAAGAGGCACTGAGTTTTAAGGTAGGCCTAGAAATGCATCCCCAGGTACACCTCCAATTGACAAAAATGATGTCAATTAGGCTTTCAGAAGCTTCTAAAGCCATGACATAATTTTCTGGAATTTTCCAAGCTGTTTAAAGTCAGCCAAGTTAGTGTATGTAAACTTCTGACCCACTGGAATTGTGATACAGTGAATTATAAGTGAAATAATCTGTCTGTAAACAATTGTTGGAAAAATGACTTGTGTCATGCACAAAGTAGATGTCCTTACCGACTTGCCAAAACTATAGTTTGTTAACACGAAATGTGTGGATTGGTTGAAAAATTAGATTTAATGACTCCAACCTAAGTGTATTTAAACTTCCGACTTTAACTGTAATTTATCTCATCTGTTGTTACATACACTTAGGTGTATGTACACTTAGGTTGGAGTCATTAAAACTTGTTTTTCAACCACTCCACAAATAGTAGTGGATGTAAACTTCCGACTTCAACTGTACATACTATATACACTACATATACTATATACACTATATACACTATATATTCTATATATACTATATACACTATATACTATGTATACTATATATACTATATATACTATATACACTGTATACACTATATATACTATGTACACTACATATACAATATACACTATATTCACTATGTACACGGTATACACTATATACACTATGTATACTATTTACACTATATACACTGTATATACCATGTACACTATATATACAATATACACTATAGTCACTATGTACACTATATACACTATATATATACTATATACACTATATACCCTATGTATACTATTTACACGATATACACTGTATAAACTATGTACACTATATATACAATATACACTATATTCACTATGTACACTATATACACTATATATACTATATATTCTATATACTATTTATACTATATATACTATATACACTATATATACAATATACACTAGATACACTGTATACACTATATATACTAAATATACTATATACACTATATACACTGTATACACTATATATACTATGTACACTATACATACAATATACACTATATATACTATATACAATATATAAACTATATATACTATATACACTATGTATACTATTTACATTATATACACTATATACTATTTATACTATATACACTATATACACTATATACTAAATACACTATATAGACTATATATTCTATATATACACTATATATACTAAATACACTATATACTATATACACTATATACTATATACATTATATATACTACATACTATATACTAAATACACTATATATACTAAATATACTATATACACTATATACTATATGCACTATATACTATATACACTATTAACACTATATACACTATAAACACCATAAACACCATAAACACTATGCACACTGTGTACACTATAAACACTTTATACACTATAAACATTTTATACACTATGTAAACTATTTACACTATATACACTGTATATACCATGTACACTATATATACAATATACACTATAGTCACTATGTACACTATATAGACTATATATATACTATATACACTATATACCCTATGTATACTATTTACACGATATACACTGTATAAACTATGTACACTATATATACAATATACACTATATTCACTATGTACACTATATACACTATATATACTATATATTCTATATACTATTTATACTATATATACTATATACACTATATATACAATATACACTAGATACACTGTATACACTATATATACTAAATATACTATATACACTATATACACTGTATACACTATATATACTATGTACACTATACATACAATATACACTATATATACTATATACAATATATAAACTATATATACTATATACACTATGTATACTATTTACACTATATACACTATATACTATTTATACTATATACACTATATACACTATATACTAAATACACTATATAGACTATATATTCTATATATACACTATATATACTAAATACACTATATACTATATACACTATATACTATATACATTATATATACTACATACTATATACTAAATACACTATATATACTAAATATACTATATACACTATATACTATATGCACTATATACTATATACACTATTAACACTATATACACTATAAACACCATAAACACCATAAACACTATGCACACTGTGTACACTATAAACACTTTATACACTATAAACATTTTATACACTATGTAAACTATATACACTATATTTACACTATATATACAATACAGTGCCTTGCAAAATTATTCATCCCCCTTGGCGTTTTTCCTATTTTGTTGCATTACAACCTGTCATTTAAATGGATTTTTATTTGGATTTCATGTAATGGACATACACAAAATAGTCCAATTTGGTGAAGTGAAATTCAAAAAATTACTTGTTTTAAAAAAAATGTAAAAAAGAAAAACCCTGAAAAGTGTAAGCCCCTAAATAAGATCTGGTGCAACCAATTACCTTCATAAGTCACATAATTAGTTAAATGAAGTCCACCTGTGTGCAATTTAAGTGTCACATGATCTGTCACATGATCTCAGTATATATACACCTGTTCTGAAAGGCCCCAGAGTCTGCAACACCACTCAGCAAGGCGCAACAACAAGCAAGCGACCCCACGAAGACCAAGCAGGTCTCCAAACAGGTCAGGGACAGAGTTGTGGAGAAGTACAGATCAGGGTTGAGTTATAAAAAAATATCCGAAACGTTGAACATCCCAAGGAGCACCATTAAATCCATTATTTAAAAAAAATTGAAAGAATATGGCAACACAACAAACCTGCCAAGAGAAGGCCACCCACCAAAACTCACGGACCAGGCAAGGAGGGCATTAATCAGAGAGGCAACAAAGAGACCAAAGATAACCCTGAAGGAGCTGCAAAGCTCCACAACGGAGATTGGAGTATCTGTCCATAGGACCACTTTAAGCTGTACACTCCACAGAGCTGGGCTTTACGGAAGAGTGGCCAGAAAAAAAGCCATTGCTTAAAGAAAAAATAAGCAAACATGTTTGGTGTTTGCCAAAATGTAAGTGCGAGAGTCCCCAAACATATGGAAGAAGGTACGTTATGCATAGGTTTTTTTATTTGATTTTTTATTTCACCTTTATTTAACCTGATAAGCTAGTTGAGTACAAGTTCTCACATACAACTGTGACTTGGCCAAGATAAAGCAGTGCGACACAAACAACAACACAGAGTTACACATGGAATAAACAAGCGTACAGTCAATATATGTATGTACATATGTAGAAAAAGAAAGTCTATATACATTGTGTGCAAAACAACAATTTAGCAAATTAACACTGGAGTGATAGATGGGCAGAAGGGGATGTGCAAGTTGAAATACTGGTGTGCAAAAGAGCAGAGAAGTCAATAAAAACAATATGGGGATGAGCTAGGTTAGATTGGGTGGGCTATTTACAGATGGGCTATGTACAGCTGCAGCGATCGGTTAGCTGTTCAGAAAGCTGATGTTTAAAGTTAGTGAGGGAAGTATAAGTCTCCAGCTTCAGCGATTTTTGCAATTCGTTTCAGTCATTGGCAGCAGAGAACTGGAAGGAAAGGCGGCCAAAGGAGGTGTTGGCTTTGGGGATGACCAGTGAGATATACCTGCTGGAGCACGTGCTACGGGTGGGTGTTGTTATCGTGACCAGTGAGCTGAGATAAGGCGGAGATTTACCTAGCATAGACTTATAGATGACCTGGAGTAAGTGGGTCTGGCGACGAATATGTAGCGAGGGCCAGCCGACTAGAGCATACAGGTCGCAGTGGTGGGTAGTATATGAGTCTTTGGTGACAAAACGGATGGCACTGTGATTGAGACTGCATCCAATTTGTTGAGTAGGGTGTTGGAGGCTATTTTATAAATGACATCGCCGAAGTCGATCGGTAGGATAGTCAGTTTTACGAGGATATGTTTGGCGCCGTGAGTGAAGGAGGCTTTTTTGCGAAATAGGAAGCCGATTCCAGATTTAATTTTGGATTGGAGATGTTTAAAACTTCTTACGGCTGAGATCCCGTTAACGGGATCGATATGACAACAGCCAGTGAAAGTGCAGGGCGCCAAATTCAAAACAACAAATCTCATAATTAAAATTCCTCAGACATACAAGTATTTTACACCATTTTAAAGATACACTTCTTGTTAATCCCACCATAGTGTCCGATTTCAAATAGGCTTTTCGGCGAAAGCACCACAAACGATTATGTTGGGTCAGAGCCAAGTCACAGAAAAACAGAGCCATTTTTCCAGCCAAAGAGAGGAGTCACAAAAATCAGAAATAGAGATAGAATTAATAACTAACCTTTGATGATCTTCATCAGATGACACTCATAGGACTTTATGTTACACAATACATGTATGTTTTGTTCGATAAAGTTCATATTTATATCCAAAAATCTCAGTTTACATTGGCGCGTTATGTTCAGTAATGTTTTGCCTCCAAAACATCTGGTGATTTTGCAGAGAGCCACATCAATTTACAGAAATACTCATAATAAACATTGATAAAAGATACAAGTATTAAACATGGAACTTTAGATAAACTTCTCCTTAATGCAACCGCTGTGTCAGATTTCAAAATAACTTTACGGAAAAAGCACACCATGCTATACTCTGAGGACAGCACTCAGAGCCCAAATAAGCCATAAAGATATCTGCCATTTTTTGGAGTCAACAGAAGTCAGAAATAGCATTATAAATATTTGCATACCTTTGATGATCTTCATCAGAATGCACTCCCAGGAGTCCCAGTTCCACAATAAATGTTTGTTTTGTTCGGAATAGTCCATCATTTATGTCTAAAAACTTTCAACATGTTCGCGCGTTCAGTCCAGTAATCCACATTCATGACGCGCAGGTCAGTCGAAAAGTCAAACAATTCCATTACATTTCGTAGAAACATGTCAAACGATGTATAGAATCAATCTTTAGGATGTTTTTAACATAAATCTTCAATAATGTTCCAACCGGAGAATTCCTTTGTCTTCAGAAATGCACTCTCACGTGACCGCGCATGTTCAGCTCGTGCCAGACACCTGACTCAAAGAGCACTCCTTCCCTCATTCTTCACAGTAGAAGCATCAAACAAGGTTCTAAAGACGTTGACATCTTGTGGCAGCCTTAGGAAGTGCAAAATTACCAATATCCCACTGTATATTGGATAGGCAAACCTACAAACCTCAGATTTCCCACTTCCTGGCTGGATTTTCTCTCAGGTTTTTGCCTGCCATATCAGTTCTGTTATACTCACAGACATCATTCAAACAGGTTTAGAAACTTCAGAGTGTTTTCTATCCAAATATACTAATAATATGCATATCTTAGCCTCTGAGCCTGAGTAGCAGGCAGTTTACTCTGGGCACCTTTTCATCCAAGCTACTCAATACTGCCACCCAGCCATATTAATATACGTCTGGAAGGAGAGTTTACAGTCTAGCCAGATACCTAGGTATTTGTATTTGTCCACATATTCTAAGTCAGAACCGTCCAGAGTAGTGATGCTAGTCGGGCGGACGCGGGCAGCGAATGGTTGAAAAGCATGCATTTGGTTTACTAGCGTTTAAGAGCAGTTGGACGCCACGGAAGGAGAGTTGTATGGCATTTAAGCTCGTTTGGAGGTTAGTTAACACAGTGTCTAAAGAAGGGACAGATGTATACAGAATGGTGTCGTCTGCGTAGAGGTGGATCAGGGAATCACCCGCAGCAAGAGCGACATCGTTGATATATACAGAGAAAAGAGTCGGCCTGAGAATTGAACCCTGTGCCAACCCCATAGAGACTGCCAGATGTCTGGACAACAGCCCCCCCCCCCTCCCTGATTTGATACACTGAACTCTGTCTGAGAAGTAGTTGGTGAACCAGGCGAGTCAGTCATTTGAGAAACCAAGGCTGTTGAGTCTGCCAATAAGAAACGGTGATTGACAGAGTCAAAAGCCTTGGCCAGGTCGAGGAAGACGGCTGCACAGTACTGTCTTTTATTGATGGCGGTTATGATATCGTTTAGGACCTTGAGCATGGCTGAGGTGCACCCGTGACCAGCTCGAAAACCGGATTGCACAGCAGAGAAGGTACGGTGGCATTCGAAATGGTCAGTGATCTGTTTATTAACTTGGCTTTCGAAGACCTTGGAAAGGCAGGGCAGGATGGATATAGGTCTGTAACAGTTTGGGTCTAGAGTGTCTCCCCCTTTGAAGAGGGGGATGACTGCGGCAGCTTTCCAATCTTTAGGGATCTCGGACGATACGAAAGAAAGGTTGAACAGACTGGTAACTGGGGTTGCAACAATGGCGGCGGATAATTTTAGAAAGAGAGGGTCCAGATTGTCTAGCCCAGAGGGTCGAGGTTTGGCAGCTCTTTCAGAACATCTGCTATCTGGATTTGGGTGAAGGAGAAGCTGGAGAGGCTTGGGAAAGTAGCTGCGGGGGGTGCGGGGCTGTTGGCCGGGGTTGGGGTAGTTAGTAGGGGTAGGTAGTGAAGCATGCTCAAGTTTTCAGTTTTTTTGTATTATTTCTTGTTTGTGCGACAATAAAAAATATTTAGCATCTTCAAAGTGGTAGGCATGTTGTGTAAATCAAATGATACAAACCCCCCAAAAATCTATTTTAATTTCATGTTGTAATGCAACAAAATAGGAGAAATGCCAAGGTGAATACATTCGCAAGCCACTGTATATACACTATATACACTATATAGACTATATTCTCAATATACACTATATATACTATATATACTGTGTACGCTATTTTTACACTATATACACTGTATACACTATATACACTATATACTATATACACGATATTTATACTATATCTACATTATATACTATATACACCATATACATGTATACACTGTATACACTATATTTACACCATATGTACAATATACACTATATACACAGTATACATACCATATATACAGTCATGGTCAAAAGTTTTGAGAATGACACAAATATTCATTTTCACAAAGTCTGCTGCCTCAGTTTGTTTGATGGCAATTTGCATATACTCCAGAATGTTATGAAGAGTGATCAGATGAATTGCAATTAATTGCAAAGTCCCTCTTTGCCATCCAAAAAATCATTTCCACTGCATTTCAGCCCTGCCACAAAAGAACCAGCTGACATCATGTCAGTGATTTTCTAGTTAATTAACACAGGTGTGACTGTAGACGAGGATAAGGCTGGAGATCACTCTGTCATGCTGATTGAGTTCGAATAACAGGAGGGTGGTGCTTGGAATCATTGTTCTTCCTCTGTCAAGCATGGTTACCTGCAAGGAAACACGTGCTGTCATCATTGCTTTGCACAAAAAGGCCTTCACAGGCAAGGATATTGCTGCCAGTAAGATTGCACCTAAATCAACCATTTATCTGATCATCAAGAACTTCAAGGAGAGCGGTTCAATTGTTGTGAAGAAGGCTTCAGGGCGCCCAAGAAAGTCCAGCAAGCGCCAGGACCGTCTCCTAAAGTTGATTCAGCTGTGGGATCGGGGCACCACCAGTACAGAGCTTGCTCAGGAATGGCAGCAGGCAGGTGTGAGTACATCTGCACGCACAGTGAGGCGAAGACTTTTGGAGGATGGCCTGGTGTCAAGAAGGGCAGCAAAGAAGCCACTTCTCTCCAGGAAAAACATCAGGGACAGACTGATATTCTGCAAAAGGTACAGGGATTGGACTGCTGAGGACTGGGGTAAAGTCATTTTCTCTGATGAATCCCCTTTCCGATTGTTTGGGGCAACCGGAAAAAAGCTTGTTCGGAGAAGACAAGGTGAGCGTTACCATCAGTCCTGTGTCATGCCAAAAGTAAAGCATCCTGAGACCATTCATGTGTGGGGTTGCTTCTCAGCCAAGGTAGTGGGCTCTCTCACAATTTTTCCTAAGAACACAGCCATGAATAAAGAATGGTACCAACACATCCTCCGAGAGCAACTTCTCCCAACCCTCCAGGAACAGTTTGGTGACGAACAATGCCTTTTCCAGCATGATGGAGCACCTTGCCATAAGGCAAAAGTGGCTTGGGGAACAAAACATCAATATTTTGGGTCCATGGCCTGGAAACTCCCCAGACCTTAATCCCATTGAGAACTTGTTGTCAATCCTCAAGAGGCGGGTGGACAAACAAAAACCTACAAATTCTGGCAAACTCCAAGCATTGATTATGCAAGAATGGCCTGCCATTAGTCAGGATGTTGCCCAGAAGTTAATTGACAGCATGCCAGGGCAGAGGTCTTGAAAAAGAAGGGTCAACACTGCAAATATTGACTCTTTGCATCAACTTCATGTAATTGTCAATAAAAGCCTTTGACACTTATGAAATGCTTTCAATTATACATCAGTATTCCATAGTAACATCTGACAAAAATATCTAAAGACACTGAACCAGCAAACTTTGGGGAAATTCATATTTGTGTCATTCTCAAAACTTTTGGCCACAACTGTACACTATATACACTATATACAGTTTATATACACTATATATACTATATACACTGTACATACTATATATACTATACTATATACACTGTACATACTATGTATACTATATATACTATACTATATACACTGTACATACTATATATACTATGTATACTATATCCACCATATACACTATATATACTATATACACTATAAACTATATACACTATATATACTATATACACTATATACACTTTATATACTATATATAACATACACTATATATACTATATACACTAAATATACTATACACACAATATACACTATGTATACTATATCCACCATATCCACTATATATACTATTAACATTACATTTACATTTTAGTCATTTAGCAGACGCTCTTATCCAGAGCGACTTACAGTAGAGTGCATACATTTTATTACATTACATTTTATTACATTTTATTACAGTATAGTGTATCCGAAATATACACTATACTATATACACTGTATATACTATATACACTATATACACGATATATACTATATACACTATATATACTATATACGCTATATTTACTCTATATACTATATGCACTATATATAATATATACACTATATTTACACTATATACACTATATATACTATATACACTAAATACCCTAAATATATAAAAGCACACTATATATACTATATACACTATATATACTATAAACACAATATATACTAAATACACTATAAACACTATATATACAATATACACTATATATATCATATATATACTTTATACACTATATATACATTATATACACTATATTTACTATGTATACTATATTCATTATATATTCACCATATACATTATATATACTCTTTATACTATATACACAATATACACTATGTATACTATATCCACCAAATACACTATATACACTATATATACAATCACCCTACCTCAACCCAATTGAGATGGTTTGGGATGAGTTGGACCGCAGAGTGAAGGAAAAGCAGCTGACAAGTGCTCAGCATATGTGGGAACTTCTTCAAGACTG
>NC_074671.1:9907524-9915024 GCF_029448725.1 Salvelinus fontinalis
GCAAATAGTTGTAGGACAAATGGTAGAGAAAGATAAATAAACAGTTAAATATTGGTGGTATTTACAATGTTGTTTGTGCTTCACTGGTTGCCCTTTTCTTGTGGCAACGGGCCACAAATCTTGCTGCTGTGATGGCACACTGTGGTATTCCGCCTAACAGATATGGGAGTTCATCAATGTTTGATTTGTTTTCAAATTATTTGTGGGTCTGTGTGATCTGAGGGAAATATGTGTCTCTAATATGGTGATACTTTTGTCAGGAGGTTAGGAAGTGCAGCTCAGCTTCAACCTCATTTTGTGGGCAGTGTGCACATAGGCAGACCTGGCTCTCCAGAGGTGACAGGCTATGGTGGCCTCTCTCAATAGCAGGGCTTAGCTCGCTGAGTCTGTACATAGTCAGGGATTTTCTTAATTTTGGGTCAGTCACAATGGTCCGGTAATCTGCTACTATGTACTCTCTGTTTAGGGCCAAATAGCATTCCAATTTTCTAAATATTTTGGTTGAATTTTTCCACTGTGTCAAATAGTTATCTATTTCCTTCCTCATAATTTGGTTGGGTCTAACTGTGTTGCTGTCCTGGGGCTCTGTGATGTCTGTTTGTGTTTGTGAAGAGAGCCCCAGAACCCTCTCTCGCTCGCGCTCTGTCTCTCTGTTTCTCTGTCTCTCTGTCTCCCTGTCTCTCTCTCTCCCTTTTTCTCTCTTTCTGTCTCTCTCTCCCTGTCTCTCTCTTTCTGTCTCTCTCTGTCTCTCCCTCTCCCTGTATCTGTCTCTCCCGTCTCTCTCTCTGTCGCTCTCTCTGTATATATATCTGTCTCTGTCTCTCTGTCTCTCTCTGTCTCTCTCTGTCTCTCTCTGTCTCTCTCTATCTCTCTCTGTCTGTCTCTCCCATCTCTCTCTCTGTCTCTGTCTCTCTCTGTATATATATCTGTCTCTCTCTCTGTCTCTCCCATCTCTCTGTCTCTCTCTGTCTCTCTCTGTCTCTGTCTCTCTCTGTATATATATCTGTCTCTCTCTATCTGTCTCTCCCATCTCTCTCTCTCCCATCTCTCTCTCTCTGTCTCTCTGTCACCGTCTCTGGGGTGTTCTTTTAATAGTAAGAAGTTGACAGTTAATTTTTCTCTCCATATGGGGTGGCAGTAAGCTACTTGTCTGTCCTGCTGAGTACTATAATGTAAAACTGCTTCCTTATCGCAGTTCCTGGCTTACTGTATCTGCCTGCTTAAAATATACTGGTTTCTAATGAGTTCCAGTGTTACAGAGAAACCTGAAGTGCTGTGTCATCTGGCCGCAGTATGATTCACTTTCTATTGAGACAGCTGCTAATGTTTCGGCAAGAGTTATTGCTCTAGGAATGAATTTGGGGGAAGGGCTGCCAAAGGAAGTACTACATGTAATATATATATATATTTATAAAAAATAATATTTAACCTTTATTTAACTAAATGCTTGCTTGTAGAACAACAGCAGCCTGGTATCACCACTTCATGGGGCCATAACGAAGAAAAGAATGACTCCCGCAGTCGTAAAGAAATAGAAAACCAGAAGGTCTTGAACAGTGTTCTGGATGGTACATGTCTGTGATGTAGCCTATGCAGCATGTGTAGGTCAGAGTGGTTGAGTGGTTTGAGTGGTTTGACCCCTGGGCAGAATGTATGGTATGTTCTATATGCAAGAAAAGACTATTGAACTGATTTGACAAAAGACTGTTTGAAGTACTCAGCAGCAAGCATTTAGATCAGACACATTTCAGTTGAAGGCATCCAGTCATGTACAACTGACAATCCCCCTTCCCTCTCATTCTGATAAAAAGTCTTAGCTAAAGTGATAATTGCATTCCATAATGGCTCCATGCTGAGAATACACACAGTCACGCTGAATCACTGCCCATTTATTCCAACAGTGTGTTCTTTAGTTGAAATGAGACAAAAACAATATGACAAACTCCATCGCTGCACTTCCTTTGACGTCTACTATGAGCTAAAAGGCTTTTTCCCCCCACCCCTCTTCCTCTCTAACAAAACAGGTGTGTTTATTTTACAGTGTGTAATTACACTTGGAAGCTGTTATTCGGAGCTGGTGGCTAAATCAAGTTAGTTACAGTTAGAATATGCAAGAGATCCCTGTTGCTTCTAGTAGTCGTGGTGAAACTACAGTTATAATCTAGATAGAGAACCTAGTCTATGTACAGCCCAGTCCCTGTTCAATGCATCATTGAACTAGCCAAAACATTGCTTCAGTATTCATATATGGATACCCCATATCCTCTGGTTGTAAAGAATAACACATTGCAGATGTAAGCTACTGCATGAGCGAGCCAGCCTAAACACCAGTACTGCTTTAAGAGCCAACACATCAGTACTACTTTAAGAGCCTAAACACCAGTACTACTTTAGGAGCCAACACATCAGTACTACTTTAGGAGCCAAAACATCATTACTACTATAGGCGCCGACACATCAGTGCTACTTTAAGAGCCAACACATCAGTACTACTTTAGGAGCCGACACATCAGTACTACTTTAGGAGCCGACACATCAGTACTACTTTAGGTGCCAACACATCAGTACTACTTTAGGAGCCAAAACACCAGTACTGCTTTAAGAGCCAACACATCAGTACTACTTTAGGAGCCAACACATCAGTACTACTTTAGCAGCCAAAACATCAGTACTACTTTAGGAGCCAACACATCAGTACTACTTTAGGAGCCAACACATCAGTACTACTTTAGCAGCCAAAACATCAGTACTACTTTAGGAGCCAACACATCAGTACTACTTTAGGAGCCGACACATCAGTACTACTTTAGGAGCCGACACATCAGTACTACTTTAGGTGCCAAAACATCAGTACTACTTTAGGAGCCAACACATCAGTACTGCTTTAAGAGCCAACACATCAGTACTACTTTAGGAGCCGACACATCAGTACTACTTTAGGTGCCAACACATCAGTACTACTTTAGGAGCCAAAACATCAGTACTACTTTAGGAGCCTAAACACCAGTACTACTTTAGCAGCCAAAACATCAGTACTACTTTAGGAGCCAACACATCAGTACTACTTTAGCAGCCAAAACATTGTGAGTTTTCAGCCAACTGTACTACTTTAGGAGCAATCCTCATGGTGTATCTCAACCACTGGGCTAGGATTACCATCCTTAAATACTCTGATGATATTCCAGCATCAAACTCTCTCATATCTGTGCGTGTCTGTTCAACCCGCTATCATCCAGAAGGCGAGGTCAGTGCAGGTGCATCAAAGCTGGGACCGAGAGACGGAAATCTCAAGGGCATCAGACTGTTAATTAGCCATCACTAACTCAGAGAGGCTGCTGCCTATATATATAGACTTGAAATCACTGGCCACTTTCAGAAATGGAACACTAGTCACTTTAATAATGTTTAAATATCTTGCATTACTCATCTCATATACTGTATTCTACTCCACTCTGACATTGCTCGTCTCTCCACACAACAGTCAACACCTTCACAGGCTAGCTAGCTTTCATTTAGTCTCTCCACACAACAGCCAACACCTTCACAGGCTAGCTAGCTTTCATTTAGTCTCTCCACACAACAGCCAACACCTTCACAGGCTAGCTAGCTTCCATTTGGTCTCTCCACACAACAGCCAACACCTTCACAGGCTAGCTAGCTTCCATTTGGTCTCTCCACACAGCCAACACCTGTGTGACTAGTTTATATACCTGTAGTATAATTATTATATACTAACTATCATTGCCATACAAATCTGAGACCAGGCTAATGGCTAGCCTAATGCAATGACACTAATGTGTGGAAGCTAATGTAGCATGCTAATGGCTAGGCTACAAACGTAAGTCCCTACAATAATATTTTGGTGGGTGCTTATATTTGTCCAGTGTTTTTTTGCATATCCCTACTCCCCCTGAGACACCCTTGGAGAGTCAGGTCACAGCCAGGGTCCGCCATTATCAATAGCAACCCTGCAGCAATTAGGGGTAAGTGCCTAGCTCAAAGGCACATCAACATATTTTCCACCTTGTTGGCTCTGGGATTCAAACTAGCAACCTTTTGGTTACTGGCCCAATGCTCTAACCGCTTTCCTCCCACAACAAGGCTATTATGAGCTGGGGTTAAATGTAGATGTTTGTGTTGTGATGGGGTACGCTATCTATTTCCCATGCTGAGACAGAATGAATACAATACTAGTGAATGTAGGAGCACACTCAGACAGCCATGCTCATACACAATAATAGACTGACTAGTACACTCAGAAGAAGATGACTGTGGCTCGTTTTGTTTGTCTGTGTTTGTGCTGGGCTGAAATCGTTGTCGGCAGCCAGACGGATGGAGGGAGGGAGGAGGGTTATTCTTACATAGTCAAATCCCTTTTTTGTGTTGGTGTTATTGTCCCTGAACACAGCAAGTGGCGAGCAGCTTCAGCCTTGTAGATAGTTTAAATGGAAATTGCTCTCTGGCTGACGGAAGCTGTAATACTGAGAGGCTTTGGGATAAGGGATGTTTTAAAGAGCAGGCAATTGTCATAATGATGACTGAGAACAGAATATTTCCACTGTGAATCAATTGGCAGAGTATTTTAAAATGCACCGTACGTCTGTCACAGGCGGCCAGTGGAACCTTAATTGGGGAGGACGTGCTCATTGTAATTTCTGGAATGGAATCAATGGAATCAATTCTGGAATGGAACCATTCCATTTACTCCATTCCAGACATTATGATGAGCCGTCTTCCCCCTCAGCAGCCTCCTGTGACGTCCATAGTAGGTACATCCTGCTCACATCAAATATCACAGATACACACCAGTCATTACGTTGGTAAACAGTTTAAAATAGCAATAAGGCACCACAGGGGTTTGTGGTATATGGCAAATATTCCACAGTTAAGGACTGTACTTAAGCACGACGTAAAGCAACGCAAAGCCATGTACCACAAACCCCCGCACTGCCTTATTGCTATTATAAACTGTTTACCAATGTAATTAGAGCAGTAACAATAAGTGTTTTGTCATACCTGTGGTATACGGTATGATTAAACACGGCTGTTAGCCAATCAGTATTCAGGGCTTCAACCACCCAGTTTATAAACTGGAATCAGAAATCCCACGAGGACAGAAATGTACAAAACAATGTATTCCATTATTTTTTTTTTTCTTTCAATATTTTAAACTAATAACAGCAACATACCAGTACATAGGACTGTGACAGTCATGGAATGTTGGATGACGGGAATTAGCTAGCCAAATGACTGCGGTCACCGTAGTAACCATTTGGACATTTTCTCCTCTCCTCTCAGCTCCTGACTACATGTGTTGCCATAGAAATAGAATGGATAGTTCATCCGTCCCCATTCAGGGCAATGATGTCATAACGGGTGGACTGGCAGACAATGGAAGCGTACCCATAGGTGCAAAGCAGGAAGTAAAATATCTGCTAAAATATGCGCTGTTATTTGTTGATTCAACTCAGTACACATTACAAAAAAGGCATTCCATTGCATGAGCATTTATTTAGTATTTTTTGGAGGGTTATGGCGGTTATTTTATTTTCACGACGGTCTACATCCATAACCGTTGGTTACATGGTTATACGGTAATCGTGCCAGCCCTACAAGTATAAACCATCTTGGAGCATGCACACGGCATGTTCTGGAACTGATGTGATTATGATTGCATTGTACTGTGCTGTAATCAGGTTTATTTGAAAAAATGCAATGTTGTCAACCTATTGCCAGTACTACTTCTGTAGGAAACTTTTGACAGTCAATCATGTAATATGTGATAGCCAGGGCAGGCTGGCTAGGCCCAAGACTCCAGAACTCAAGCAAGTGTGCGTGTTTGTGTGTTTATGTGTGTGTGTGTGTGTGTGTGTGTGTGTGTGTGTGTGTGTGTGTGTGTGTGTGTGTGTGTGTGTGTGTGTGTTTTTGTGTGATTGTGTTGTGCACATACTGTATCTGTGTCAGTGTATGCAGTGACATGAGCAATACACTGTGCTGTTTCCAGGAAACATTCCCCCGTGCCCTCCACTCCCCCACACTTGACAAAGGAGGAACTTCAATATTGACCTATATCTCCTTGAGAATAATTTGACTCCTATTTCGGGTCTTGTTTTTTTTTATTAAGGATGCTCTGTGAGGTGTGATGACTGAATTCGCCGCTGTGTTTGACATTCTACCTAATGTTCCTCGTTCCACGCTACAGTGGTCAACAAAGGCCAGGCATCCCCAGAGTAATAAGAAAACACAGGGACACGCGCTGCCTTGGTGGCCTGTGCTTGACAGGAATATTTGCATGAGAATGGAGCGTGTTTCAGAAACAGAGCCTGTTGGCTTATTGGCGTAGATAGTATAGTAGTGTTGTCTGAAATAGGAATTATACTGCTGAAGAGGAACAGCTACAGTGTTTCTCTGTTGCCTCGTGTATTATAATCTATTCACAGTCTGCAAGTCCTGTTTAAACAGCTCATCTATCCTGATGAAGACCTGCACTACATCGTACCAGGCTTCTCAACAGCCACTTTGTGATCTCTCTCTCTCTCTCTCTCTCTCTCTCTCTCTCTCTCTCTCTCTCTCTCTCTCTCTCTCTCTCTCCTCTCTCTCTCTCTCTCTCTCTCTCTCTCTCTCTCTCTCTCTCTCTCTCTCTGTCTCTCTCTCTCTCTCTCTCTCTCTCTCTCTCTCTCTCTCTCTCTCTCTCTCTCTCTCTCTCTCTCTCTCTCTCTCTCTCTCTCTCTCTCTCTCTCTCTCTCTCTATCTCTCTCTCTCTCTCTCGCTCTCTCTCTCTCTCTGTCTCTCTCTCTCTCTCTCTCTCTCTGTCTCTCTGTCTCTCTGTCTCTCTGTCTCTCTGTCTCTCTGTCTCTCTGTCTCTGTCTCTCTCTCTCTGTCAAATTCAAATTCAAATTCAAGCTGCTTTATTGGCATGAAAAAAATTGTGTCAATATTGCCAAAGCAACAATGTATACAATATACATTGTAATAAAATTATAAACAATGACAAATAATAATATAGAATGGCAGTAAATAATAATACAAAATTAAATATAAAAATAGTAACAATAAAATGGTAACAGTCAATAATCGAATGTAATGTAATACAAAAATAAAACTATAACTATAACTAACTTATAACTAAATAACGGTCATCTTCACCATTACATCGGTACTACAACTACTATCATCATTACCACTACTACCACCACCACCATCATTAAACTGCTATCATTACCATTACCACCCATACCATTACTACCACCACCACCATCATTAAACTGCTATCATTACCATTACCACCCATACCACTACTACCACCACCACCATCATTAAACTGCTATCATTACCATTACCACCCATACCACTACTACCACCACCACCATCATTAAACTGCTATCATTACCATTACCACCCATACCACTACTACCACCACCACCATCATTAAACTGCTATCATTACCATTACCACCCATACCACTACTACCACCACCACCATCATTAAACTGCTATCATT
>NC_074671.1:9920024-9970024 GCF_029448725.1 Salvelinus fontinalis
GGTCAATACACAGTGTGTGCAAATGAGGTAGGATAAGGGAGGTAAGACAATAAATAGGCCATGGTGGCGAAGTAAATACAATACAGCAATTAAAACACTGGAATGGTAGATTTGACAGTAGATGAGTGTGCAAAGTAGAAATACTGGGGTGCAAAGGAGCAAAATAAATAAATAAATACAGTAGGGGAAGAGGGAGTTGTTTGGGCTATTTATAGATGGGCTATGTACAGGTGCAGTGATCTGTGAGCTGCTCTGACAGATGGGTCTTAAACCTAGTGAGGGAGATAAGTGTTTCCAGTTTCAGAGATTTTTGTAGTTTGTTCCAGTCAATCGCAGCAGAGAACTGGAAGGAGAGGCGGCCAAAGGAGGAATTGGCTTTGGGGGTGACAAGTGAAATATACCTGCTGGAACGCGTGCTACGGGTGGGTGCTGCTATGATGACCAGCGAGCAGAGATAAGGCGGGACTTTACCAAGCAGGGTCTTGTAGATGACCTGGAGCCAGTGGGTTTGGCAATGAGTATGAAGCGAGGGCCAGCCAACGAGAGCGTGCAGGTCGCAGTGGTGGGTAGTATATGAGCCTTTGGTGACAAAACTGATGGCACTGTGATAGACTGCATCCAATTTGTTGAGTAGGGTGTTGGAGGCTATTTTGTAAAGGACATCGCCGAAGTCGAGGATCGGTAGGATAGTCAGTTTTACGAGGGTATGTTTGGCAGCATGGGTGAAGGATGCTTTGTTGCGAAATAGGAAGCCAATTCAAGATTTAACTTTGGATTGGAGATGTTTGATGTCTGGAAGGAGGGTTTACAGTTTAACCAGACACCTAGGTATTTATAGTTGTCCACGTGTTCTAAGTCAGAGCCGTCCAGAGTAGTGATGCTGGATGGGCGGGAGGGTGTGGGCAGCGATCGGTTGAAGAGCATGCATTTAGTTTTACTTGCATTTAAGAGCAGTTGGAGGCCACGGAAGGAGAGTTGTATGGCATTGAAGCTCGCCTGGAGGGTTGTTAACACAGTGTCCAAAGAAGGGCCAGAAGTATACAGAATGGTGTCGTCTGCGTAGCGGTGGATCAGAGACTCACCAGCAGCAAGAGCGACATCATTGATATATACAGAGAAGAGAGTCGGCCCAAGAATTGAACCCTGTGGCACCGCCAATAACAAAATGTTACCCGGGGCAATGGTAAAACAAATTGTCATCCATCCGTGCTTCTTGCTTTCAAATCAAACTTCCCTTTCTGGGAACATAGATCAGAGTTCTGGTCTCCTCTCAACATTAGATGTGTCCTCTTTCTTACCCAGCACCTGAGATATAATGGATGTTGTTACTCGTTCCTGAACAGAACTTCAGAGAGACTTTGCTATTTTTACCTGATGTTAGATTAGTCATATACATGAAGCGAGCTGTCATTGGAAATCATTTAGATGGTGTCTCAGCCCATTCAGCAGGTAAGTAATGTGCCTTCAGGGGCAGTTCACTTATGTTTTATTGAGAGGCCAGACACATCTTCAATATCGGCTGAACTTTCACAATGTTCTGAACGGATGGACTTATCATCAGTGTCCACTTACAGGAAATGACAGAGGTTTCAAAGGTGACTCATTGGCAGGGTTTAAAATGTTATTTCACCATTTCACTTCTAAAGGAGCCCTTTTACCACAGCTGAGTTGTGTTGTGCTTTGATCAGGCTATATCAGACTCTGGGACATTTCACTACACAAAACGAAATATGGACCGGAATTTAAACTAGCATAGCAGTGAAGAGATTATAGAAAAACCTGTAGAAAATGACACTGTTATCAACTTCATAAAACCTCAAATGATTGCAATGCAACATTTTAATGAGCCAGTTTACTGTCTGTGGCCTCTGCCTCTAGCATTTCTATGAGGACTGTATCCTGGAGACAAACTCAGCCCTTCTATCCACATAGGATATCATTGACTTATGATCGTTATGTACAATATCTGCCATTGCTAAATATTTACATAATATTTCACCTGTTTGTGTGCTGAGGATTGAATTGTATTCTGATTTGAAACATCTGTAAAGAAGAGTTCTGATTTGGAACGTGTGTAAAAAGTGTTCTGAATTGGAACGTGTGTAAAAAGTGTTCTGAATTGGAACGTGTGTAAAAAGTGTTCTGAATTGGAACGTGTGTAAAAAGTGTTCTGAATTGGAACGTGTGTAAAAAGTGTTCTGAATTGGAACGTGTGTAAAAAGTGTTCTGAATTGGAACGTGTGTAAAAAGTGTTCCGATGTGGAATGTGTGTAAAAAGTGTTCTGAATTGGAACGTGTGTAAAAAGTGTTCCGATGTGGAACGTGTGTAAAAAGTGTTCTGAATTGGAACGTGTGTAAAAAGTGCTCCGATGTGGATGTGTGTAAAAAGTGTTCTGAATTGGAACGTGTGTAAAAAGTTTTCCGATGTGGAACGTGTGTAAAAAATGATCTGATGTGGAACGTGTGTAAAAAATGATCTGATGTGGAACGTGTGTAAAAAATGATCTGATGTGGAACGTGTGTAAAAAGTGTTCTGATGTGGAACGTGTGTAAAAAGTGTTCTGATGTGGAACGTATGTAAAAAGTGTTCTCCGTTGGAAACAGCTTAAAAAGTGTTCTGAATTGTGAGCCGAGAGCTGTGCCTCCGAGACTCTGGCTCCGAGAGCTGTACCTCCGAGAGCTGTGCCTCCGAGAGCTGTGCCTCCGAGACTCTGGCTCCGAGAGCTGTACCTCCGAGAACTGTACCTCCGAGAGCTGTGCCTCCGAGACTCTGGCTCCGAGAGCTGTACCTCCGAGAGCTGTGCCTCCGAGAGCTGTGCCTCCGAGACTCTGGCTCCGAGAGCTGTACCTCCGAGAACTGTACCTCCGAGAGCTGTGCCTCCGAGACTCTGGCTCCGAGAGCTGTACCTCCGAGAGCTGTGCCTCCGAGAGCTGTGCCTATGAGAGCTGTGTCTATGAGAGCTGTGTCTATGAGAGCTGTGTCTATGAGAGCTGTGCCTCCGAGAGCTGTGCCTCTGAGAGCTGTGCCTCCGAGAGCTGTGCCTATGAGAGCTGTGCCTCCGAGAGCTGTGCCTATGAGAGCTGTACCTCCGAGAGCTGTGCCTCCGAGACTCTGGCTCTGAGAGCTGTACCTCCGAGAGCTGTGCCTATGAGAGCTGTGCCTATGCGAGCTGTGTCTATGAGAGCTGTGTCTATGAGAGCTGTGCCTATGAGAGCTGTGTCTATGAGAGCTGTGTCTATGAGAGCTGTGCCTATGAGAGCTGTGCCTATGAGAGCTGTGTCTATGAGAGCTGTGCCTATGAGAGCTGTGCCTCCGAGAGCTGTGCCTATGAGAGCTGTGTCTATGAAAGCTGTGCCTCCGAGAGCTGTGTCTATGAAAGCTGTGCCTCCGAGAGCTGTGTCTATGAGAGCTGTGTCTATGAGAGCTGTGTCTATGAGAGCTGTGTCTATGAGAGCTGTGTCTATGAGAGCTGTGCCTATGAGAGCTGTGCCTCCGAGAGCTGTGCCACCAAGGCAGAGCGAACAAGCTACACTGATTTCATTTGTTCTCTTGGCCATAAATATAATATGTCTTTGTGAACCACAATTGTTCATGTTTTCTACAATTGGTTTCTTTCCACACTGAAATCAATATACTGCAGTTATCATTGTGTACCTTGTGGACTTCTGGCATCAAACTCCTCTAAGAGCTTTTGCTTTGTTATACAATAAGGGACTAAAGGAACATGAAAAATACAGCTCTCTTTTTGAAAATCTCTTGTGGACAAATGGAAGAGTGTTATTTATTAAGAGACAGCAACATACCGTAGCTACAGTAGGATCCTCTGGGGGTAGTTCTTCACAGAAATGTAAGGGCCAGTGTAGTAGTAACCATGTGCTTTCATCTTCCGGTAATAAGATCACACCTCAAAGAAAAGACGCTGATTGAACTTTCACAACATCTTTCTTCTTTAGAATTATTTTGTCTTTCTGGGAGATGAGGCTGTCTTTGTTCAAACACACACACACACACACATCTCTATCTCTCTCTCCTCCTCTCTCTGTATAGAATAATGTTCCGTCATTCTAATTAGTCACACATTCTAGAAGCGTCAGCGTCTCATTCACCTCAATGTAATTAGAATCAGTGTTAAAGTCTTCCTGAATCAGACCCAGAAACACTGCCAACAGTCGGCGCTCACTGACAAAGCATTTGACAACCGTGGAACAGGTCAAATGAAGCCTTTTCCTTCATACCTTTTGTTCTCATAAACACTGTAGCTCTCTCTCTCTCTGAGCTTGCTTTGTGGCATCCTAATGACTTCTCGGCGTTCTCCGAGTGATTCGCTTTGTGTACGCTAGGCAATGAATGGTTTTGTTTCATCGCTTTTGTTTCAAGAGGCGATTTTGATGCAGCAGGATTCAGTTTCTTAATGACAGACATACTATTACAGATATAGATCATGATCAACGACCAGACAACTCATTCTTGCCTTTTGGGCTTTAATCATATGTGTGTTTTTCATACTTAGGTAAAACATTACAAAAGTATTGTTATTAATGTTATTATTGACTATGGCCTCTATTGTGATAGCACTTTCTAGATACAGCTTATCATTACCTTAAGTGTCCCATGCTATGTTAAAGCATTATGCTGTGCACCCCTCTCTCTCTCTCTTTCTTTCTCTCTCTCTTCCTTTCTCTCTCTCTCTCCCTTTATTTCTCTCTCTCCTCCGCTCTTGCTCGCTCGCTCTCACTCTCTATCTCTCTCTTTTTCTTTCTCTCCTCTCTCTTTATTTATTTCTCTCCTCTGCTCTCTTGCTCTCTCTGTCCCTCTCTCTCTCTCATCTCTTTTTCTTTCTCTCATCTCTCTCTCTCTCTCTCTCTCTCCCACTCTTCCTCTCTCTCCAGCTCTCTCTCTCCATCTCTCCTCCTCTCTCCATCTCTCCTCCTCTCTCTCTCTCACTCCCCCTCTCTCCTCCTCTCTCTCCTCCTCTCTCTCCGTCTCTCCTCCTCTCTCTCTCTCCCACTCCTCCTCTCTCTCCATCTCTCCCTCTCCATCTCTCCATCTCTCCTCCTCTCTCTCTCTCCCACTCCCCCTCTCTTTCTTTCCCTCTCTCTCTGTCTCTCTCCTCCTCTCTCCATTGTTTTTATCTGTATAATAGGTGTTAGCCTCACTTAAGTGGCCCTGAGCTCCATCAGTAGGATCAGAACAGGTAAGAATCCACTCCAGTCAATTACCTGGAGTGTGAAGTTCAGGCTCTGTGTTCCTTTTATTAAACACATCAGATGAATAAACAAATGATTCCTGGATACACAATCCCCCCACGGCGACGATGCAGAGAGAGATAATCATTGAAATTCAGCTGATATTCACATAGATGATTATCAACTAGATATATCAGACAGGAAATACATAGATCCTATTTTACAAGATCAATCCCCAAGACATGTTATAGCCTTCATAAGTTCTCGTCGACTCCTTATAAATGCCCTTCAGATAACTGCATAGTTTGTTGGATTGCACTACATTTTTCACAACAGTGTTTCAGTCTTCCCAAAGTTGCTACTGATAACCGGATGCTCTGTTTAAATACACATTATCACAACAATCAGAGAGCTGGGCCATTCTACACAATATCACAACAATCAGGGGACTGGGCCATTCTACACAATATCACAGCAATCAGAGGAATGGGGCATTCTTCACAATATCACAGCAATCAGAGGAATGGGCCATTCTTCACAATATCACAGCAATCAGAGGAATGGGCCATTCTTCACAATATCACAACAATCAGGGGGCTGGGCCATTCTACACAATATCACAACAATCGGGGGACTGGGCCATTCTTCACAATATCACAACAATCAGGGGACTGGACCATTCTACACAATATCACAACAATCAGGGGAATGGGCCATTCTACACAATATCACAGCAATCAGGGGACTGGACCATTCTACACAATATCACAACAATCAGAGGACTGGGCCATTCTTCACAATATCACAACAATCAGGGGACTGGACCATTCTATAAATAATACCAAGCTATTTATCAGGACTGGGCTGTAGGCTTGTATTTGGTTTAGGTCACTCTGTTCCAGACGGAAAGGCGCTTTATGCGTTTACAGACTGTTAAGGGTGGAGGACATCATTTTTGCTTCCCTGGTCTTTCCCGGGTGCCATTAAGGTATTATATATTAAGACAATAAAGTGGAACCAGGAAGTCTGTGAGCCAAGCTCATCAGTGAGCTATAAATCAGCCAATGACCACAGACATCTTTAAGGGCTGACATCTCAGAGTAAATCCCACAGAATAATATAATGATGTGAAAGGTTAAGGATTTACACTGCCAGTGTCTGGTCTGTTATGGATGATATAGGTGATTGGTTTATCTAGATGCTCAGTGTCCGGTCTGTTATGGATGATATAGGTGATTGGTTTTTCTAGATCCCCAGTGTCTGGTCTTTTGCAGAAGCAGCTGCTGCTCTTCCTGGGTTCCACAAAAAAAAACACGAAACATGACAAGTAACAAACCACTGATACACTGATATGGATGTTGTACTAGACTAGGAAAATACTTTACTACATAAAATAAGATGTTCAGATGTTGATAATTCTGCTCTGATTTAATGTATCTTTCATGAAAGCGCAAGAGAGCAGTAGAGGAGAGAGGGGAAGATGGAGAGTACACAGTGGCAGAATACCTGACCACTGTGACTGACCCAACATGAAGGAAATATTTGACTATGTACAGACTCAGTGAGCATAGCCTCGCTATTGAGTCTCCAGGACATTCACAGTATTAGGCAAGACTGCCTTCCCTTCTTGTGCACCAGAGGCATGGAATAGTCTACAATCCATGCTTCATCTAGATATGTTAGTGCAACTGAATGAATGTAAAATATTGATGGGAGGCTCTGTTACAGACGAATGTAAATGCTTTTTTTTAGGCTGGATCATATTGTATTGTTGTATGTTTTAATGATGTAATGTATTGATTGTTGCTGCTTTCATGGCCAGGTCTCCCTTGAAAAAAGACTCTGTGTCTCAATGGGCTTTTCCTGGTTAAATAAAAATAAAATAAAATTGAGAAAGTCCGCCATAGGCAGACATGGCTCTCAAGAGAATACAGGCTATGTGCCCACTGCCCACACAATGAGGTGGAAACCGAGCTGCACTTCCTAACCTCCTGCCAAATGTATGACCATATTAGAGACACATATTTCCCTCAGGTTACACAGACCCACAAATAATTACAAAAAAAAAGTTTTTGATAAACTCCCATATCTATTGGGTGAAATACCACAGTGTGCCATCACAGCAGCAAGATTTGAAAGTGGCAACCAGTGAAGAACAAACACCATTGTAAATACAACCCATATTTATTTATTTTCCCTTATGTACTTTAACTATTTGCACATTGTTACAACACTGTTATAGACATACTATAACGTTTGAAATGTCTCTATTCTTTTGAAACTTGTGGGGGTCTGTTTGTGTTTGTGAACAGAGCCCCAGCACCAGCTTGTTTAAGGGACTCTTCTACAGGTTCATCTCTCTGTAGGTGATGGATTTGTTATGGAAGGTTTGGGAATCTCTTTCTTTTCGGTGGTTGTAGAATTTAATAGCTCTTTTCTGGATTTTTACAATTAGCGGGTATCGGTCTAATTCTGCTCTGCATCCATTATTTGGTGTTTTACGATGTACACAGAGGACATTTTTGCAGAGGTATGTATAGTTTTTAGTATGCTCTAGGACAACGGTGTCTAGATGGAATCTGTATTTGTGGTCATTATTTTTGTCTTTTGTCAGGGCCCAGGTCTGCCAGAATCTGTTCAGAAGATCTTGGTGCTGCTGTAGGCCCTCCTTGGTTGGGGACAGAAGCACCAGATCATCAGCAAACAGTAGACATTTGACTTCAGATTCTAGTAGGGTGAGGCCGGGTGCTGTAGACTGTTCTAGAGCCCTCGCCAATTCGTTGATATATATGTTGAAGAGGATGGGGCTTAAGCTGCATCCCTGTCTCACCCCACGGCTCTGTGGAAAGAAAGGTGTGTGTTTTTTGCCAATTTTAACCTCACACTTGTTGTTTGTGTACATGGATTTTATAATGTCATATATTTTTCACCCAACAGCACTTTCAATAAATTTGTATAGCAGACCCTCAGGACAAATTGAGTGAAAAGCTTTTTTTACGTCAACAAAGCATGCGAAGATTTGCTGTTGACGCATATCCCACAGTCGTTATTGGGGTCAAATTTGTCTCCACTTTTGTGGATTGGTGTGATCACTCCTTGGTTCCAAATATTGGGGAAGATTCCAGAACTGAGGATGATGTTAAAGAGTTTAAGTATAGCCAATTGGAATTTGTGGTCTGTATATTTGATCATTTCATTGAGGATACCATCAACACCACAGGCTTTTTTGGGTTGGAGGGTTTTTATTTTGTCTTGTAGTTCATTCAATGTAAATGGAGAATCCAGTGGGTTCTGGTAGTCTTTAATAGTTGAATCTAAAATGTGTAATTTATCATGTATATGTTTTTGCTGTTTGTTCTTTGTTATAAGGCCAAAAATATTGGAGAAGTGGTTTATCCACACATCTCCGTTTTGGACAGATAACTCTTCATGTTGTTGTTTGCTTAGTGTGTTCCAACTGTCCCAGAAGTGGTTCGATTCTAGGGATTCTTCATTTACATTGAGCTGATTTCTGACCTGCTGTTCCTTCTTTTTTCCGTAATGTATTTGTGTATTGTTTTAGTGATTCACCATAGTGAAGGTGTAGACTCAGGTTTTCTGTGTTGTTTTAGTGATTCACCATAGTGAAGGTGTAGACTCAGGTTTTCTGTGTTGTTTTAGTGATTCACCATAGTGAAGGTGTAGACTCAGGTTTTCTGTATTGTTTTAGTGATTCACCATAGTGAAGGTGTAGACTCAGGTTTTCTGTATTGTTTTAGTGATTCACCATAGTGAAGGTGTAGACTCAGGTTTTCTGTATTGTTTTAGTGATTCACCATAGTGAAGGTGTAGACTCAGGTTTTCTGGATTGTTTTAGTGATTCACCATAGTGAAGGCGTAGACTCAGGTTTTCTGGATTGTTTTAGTGATTCACCATAGTGAAGGTGTAGACTCAGGTTTTCTGTGTTGTTTTAGTGATTCACCATAGTGAAGGCGTAGACTCAGGTTTTCTGTGTTGTTTTAGTGATTCACCATAGTGAAGGTGTAGACTCAGGTTTTCTGTATTGTTTTAGTGATTCACCATAGTGAAGGTGTAGACTCAGGTTTTCTGGATTGTTTTAGTGATTCACCATAGTGAAGGTGTGGACTCAGGTTTTCTGGATTGTTTTAGTGATTCACCACAGTGAAGGTGTAGACTCAGGTTTTCTGTATTGTTTTAGTGATTCACCATAGTGAAGGCGTAGACTCAGGTTTTCTGTATTGTTTTAGTGATTCACCATAGTGAAGGTGTAGACTCAGGTTTTCTGTATTGTTTTAGTGATTCACCATAGTGAAGGTGTAGACTCAGGTTTTCTGTATTGTTTTAGTGATTCACCATAGTGAAGGCGTAGACTCAGGTTTTCTGGGTCTCTGTGTTTTTGGTTGGATAGGTTTCTTAATTTCATTCTTAGGTTTTTGCATTCTTCATCAAACCATTTATCATTGTTGTTCATTTTCTTTGGATCTCTGCTTGAAATGTTTAGATTCAATTGGGAAGCTGAGAGGTCAAATATACTGTTTAGGTTTCCTACTGCCAAGTTTACACCTTCACTATTACAGTGAAATGTTTTGTCCAGGAAGTTGTCTAAAAGGGATTGAATTTGTTGTTGCCCAATTGTTGTTTGGTAGGGGCATAGGTCTGATATGGGGTGGGGCTATATAGAGCTTGGCCAGGGTTTGTTTGGGATGGTCTTAGCTGGTTGGGATGTGGCTGGTGAAGCTGTTGTCTGGGTATAGGTCCTCTTGTCGTAGCTTCTCTCGGTGCAGCACTTTCGGCAAGGGGTCTTGCATGTCTGGAAGGGTGTCTCGCTGGTCTTGGCGGGGTGTCCGTTGCTCTGTGACTCCTGTGTGAGGTTCTCTCTCTCTCTCTCTCTCTCTCTCTCTCTCTCTCTCTCTCTCTCTCTCTCTCTCTCTCTCTCTCTCTCTCTTTCTCTTTCTCTTTCTCTTTCTCTTTCTCTTTCTCTTTCTCTTTCTCTTTCTCTTTCTCTTTCTCTTTCTCTTTCTCTTTCTGTGTGTGTGTGTGCATTCATGTGTGTGTTTGTGTGTGTGTAAGAGAGTGTGAGAATTTTTATGTGTGTGTGTAAGAGAGTGTGAGAATTGTTATGTGTGTGTGTCCCATTTTTAATCTTGACCTTGTTGTGGCCCTGTGACACAAGGTGTGTCCTAGTGTGTGTATATGTGTGTGTGTGTCCTAGTGTGTGTATATGTGTGTGTATATGTGTGTGTGTGTCCTAGTGTGTGTATATGTGTCCAATATTACAATAGCAGTGTACCCAAACAAATAGGTCTGGCTTGATAAATAGATGACTGCACAAACATCCCAGGTTAAACTGACAGAGTGGAAGGCGTTTGCTCTGTGAGTTATTCATGTGTTGATGCACCGGTGAGCATCTCATTGAGTCTGGATTAATATCCACACAGATAAATAATGAGAGATGCTGGCTGGAACACTTGGAAAGGAGATGGACAAATTAATCAGTGAAGATGCATATTAACCTGTTTGGCGTGCAGCCCGACGCCGGTACACTTATGACAACAGCCAGCTCAAAGTGCAAGGCGCGAAATTCAAAAGATATTTTTTTTAAATATTTAACTTTCACACATTAACAAGTCCAATACAGCATATGAAAGTTACACATCTTGTGAATCCAGCCAACATGTCCGATTTTTTAAATGTTTTACAGGGAAGACAAAATATGTAAATCTATTAGCTAACCACGTTAGCAAAAGACACCACTTTTTTTACTCCAACAGTTTTTTACTCCATCAGTAGCTATCACAAATTCGACCAAATAAAGATATAAATAGCCACTAACCAAGAAACAACTTCATCAGATGACAGTCTGATAACATATTTATTGTATAGCATATGTTTTGTTCGAAAAATTTGCATATTTCAGGTATAAATCATAGTTTACATTTCAGCTACAATCAGAAATTGCACCGAAAGCAGCCATAATATTTACAGACACCAACGTCAAATACCTAATTACTCATCATAAAACATTTCTGAAAAAATACATAGTGTACAGCAATTGAAAGACAGGCATCTTGTGATTCTAGACAATATTTCCGATTTATTAAATGTTTTACAGCGAAAACAAAATGTAGCGTTATATTAGCGTAGCCACAATAGCCAGAAACACTTGGGCGCCGACGACCAGTTCACATGCACGACAGATATTAGAAATAACATCATAAAATGTTTCTTACTTTTGGTGATCTTCCGTCAGAATGTTGGACAAGGTGTCCTTTGTCCAGAACAGTCGTTGTTTGGATCTAGAACGGCAAATTTCCCTCTTCATTTAGCATGGGCACTTGCCAAGTGGCACGGATCTCTCCAACGTCAACAAAGTCAGAGAACGGAACACGGCAAAACTCCCGAAAAAATTTCAATAATCTGATTAAACTATATTGAAAAAACATACTTTACGATGACATGGTCACATGTATCAAATAAAATCAAAGCCGGAGATATTGGTCGTCCATAACGGCAGCTAAACAGAAGGCAATCCCACTGTCCAGCGCGCGCTCCTCAGAGTGCCGGAAAGGAAGGACACGTCATACAAAGAGCCTGTATTCAACGTCAGACCAAGATAAACACGAAATTTCTTCTCTCACAGCCTCTTGACACCCAGGGGAAGGTCTATGAAGTGAACGTAGACTCTTACGTTTCATGCCCATGTATAGGCAGGAAGAAAAGCAGAGCATCGATTTCAGACTTTCCACTTCCGGGTCAGGAAATGTGCTGCAGAATGAGTTCTGTTTCACTCAGAGGAATAATTCAAACGGTTTTAGAAACTAGAGAGTGTTTTCTATCCAATAGTAATAATAATATGCATATTGTACGAGCAAGAATTGAGTACGAGGCCGTTTGAAATGGGCATCTTTTATCTGGCTACTCAATGCTCCCCCTTGCAGCCATAAGAAGTTAATGTATTCAATTTGTTTGAGTTTTTTTGTTGTTTTATACACTTCTAAATGAATACCTTTTCATAGTGTTATGATAACCATGTGTTTTCAATAACCATGTGGTTTGGGGTTTCTTCTGCTGGGGGTTCTGATGGACCTAAAGGTTCTGATGGTGCTGTTCTCCATGTGTTCTCCATAGATCTTCAGGAGGTGTTGGCTGATGTTTAAGAAGGCGTCCAGTAAAGGCCCAAAGCGGTTAGAGAAATACCCAGACGAGAAGGCAGCATACTTCCGAAGCTTTCACAAGGTAAACACTAAACATCACTTTATATACTGTCACTGTTTTATACTGTGAAATATCCATCAATTCTCTCCTCCGCTCAGTTATACTGTATATATATATATTCACCTAATTGGATGTCAAAATAATATGTTGTCTGGAAATGAAGGATACACCCAGTAGACAGAAGTTTTTAGGCGCAGCATGAGACCAGACAGACAGATGTTCATTTGTCTGAGTCTGTTGACCCTTTTAACGCCGTCCGCCGCATCATAATTTAACCACAACCTTGAAGTTTACCCAATAACAAGCCCCAACCGCCATTTCATCTCAGAAAATATAGCAGAGCACTTATTTTATTACAGATAAATTGTAATAAATCATATTAGTAACTGACACCAACAAATCTTGTTTTTCTCTTTATGTGTTACATATTGAGTACATGTTGCTGTTAAGAAGGCCCATTTTGACTCTTTATCTCGTTCTTCCTGGGTTTTTCTCTCTCTCTTTGAGGAGGATAATCTGGGTTATAATATTTATTTGCCCATTTCTTAAACCCTTTGAAAATACCCCAATTAGGCCTCATTATCAGTGGCTAGGAAGACAATATTAAGTGAGTAATGTGGCTCTGCTGTAATAATGTGTGGAGAGGAGATGGAGCCTCATGTAGGGACTAGCTGGCCGGGACACCAGAGCATTTTGATGTGGCTGGGCTCTTTAATGTGTGGCTGTATTGTATTGTGAGAGGGGCTCTTTAATGCTCTGCAACCTGCTGTCTAATACACTGTCATTAGTTATCACACGTACTGATTATCAGGCCTATGCTGATTTAGTTATCAGGCCTATGCTGATTTAGTTATCAGGCCTATGCTGATTTAGTTATCAGGCCTATGCTGATTTAGTTATCAGGCCTATGCTGATTTAGTTATCAGGCCTATGCTGATTTAGTTATCAGGCCTATGCTGATTTAGTTATCAGGCCTATGCTGATTTAGTTATCAGGCCTATGCTGATTTAGTTATCAGGCCTATGCTGATTTAGTTATCAGGCCTATGCTGATTTAGTTATCAGGCCTATGCTGATTTAGTTATCAGGCCTATGTTGATTTAGTTATCAGGCCTATGTTGATTTAGTTATCAAGCCTATGTTGATTTAGTTATCAGGCCTATGCTGATTTAGTTATCAGGCCTATGCTGATTTAGTTATCAGGCCTATGCTGATTTAGTTATCAGGCCTATGCTGATTTAGTTATCAGGCCTATGTTGATTTAGTTATCAGGCCTATGTTGATTTAGTTATCAGGCCTATGTTGATTTAGTTATCAGGCCTATGCTGATTTAGTTATCAGGCCTATGCTGATTTAGTTATCAGGCCTATGCTGATTTAGTTATCAGGCCTATGCTGATTTAGTTATCAGGCCTATGCTGATTTAAGACGTATGTAACTGATACTTTTGAGGAAATCTTCCACTGCGTTGTGTTGTTTTCTTTGCATCAATTTCAAGCTACTGTTGATACACAGTAACCTCTCGTGTCATGCTTATAGGGTTAGTATGCAGAACATTTAGGAGAGTACAACATCTGTCTATGTGAGCCAACATAGGCTACATAGAACTCATGGAATAGTTCAAGAATCAATTTGGAACAACAGTTTCTACTACACCATACCATCAACCTACCCTAACCAGAAACCGTGGAAAGACGGCAGCATTCGCGCCAAACTGAAAGAGCGAGCCACTGCTTTTAATCATGGAAAGATGACTGGCATTATGGCCGAATACAAACAGTGTTGTTATTCCCTCCACAAGGCAGTCAAACAAGCGAAATGTCGGTATAGGGACAAAGTAGAGTCGCAATTAAACAGCTCAGACAAGAGACGTATGTGGCAGGGTCTACAGGCAATCACGGACTACAAAAAGGAAAACCAGCCACGTCACGGACACCGACGTCTTGCTCCCAGACAAACTAAACACCTTCTTTGCCCGCTTTGAGGATAATACAGTGCCACCGACACGGCTCGCTACCAAGGACTGTACTATCAAAGGTTCCATCTGAGGGGCCTCAGAAGAGTGCTGGAATGAAAACGGACACTTTCAACGATTCATAAACAACAACAAAAACAACAATAGTGGATTTATTTTTGTGTTTTGAAGGTGCTGCGTGTTCATTATATCATGAACAGGATCCACTCTAAATATGTCCCTGGCTTACTGTTTTGGATGTGTCTAGGTCGGGAGCTCTTGACAAAGGCAGTTGGAGCCAATGGTTTTGTGCATAAATATATCCATAGGGTGTAAATAAGCAGTGAAGTGCAGAGCAGTGACTTTTACAGAGTTTATGTCTCTGGCGCTACAGTTGAAGTCGGACGTTTACATACACTTAGGTTGGAGTCATTAAAACTAATTTTTCAAAAAACTATAGTTTTGGTAAGTCAGTTTGTGGGCAGAACTGAAAAAGCGTGTGCGAGCAAGGAGGCCTACAAACCTCACTCATTTACTCCAGCTCTGTCAGGAGGAATGGGCCAAAATTCTTGTGGAAGGCTACCCAAAATATTTGACCTAAGTTAACAATTTAAAGGCAATGCTACCGAATACTAATTGAGTGTATGTAAACTTCTGACGCAGTCTCAATCCAAGATAGCGTAGCATTCAGACGTCTTTTGTCCTTCGTCTTTCCGTGTTCCATGTATATATCTTTTATATATTTTTCTTCGCATATCTTTTTTATATTTTTCTAAACCTCAACTTCAAAATACTCTCCTGCAACCCGCCTCACCAAATGTAGTGTGGATCTGTTTTTTCTAAAGTAATTTTTATTTACCTCGAAACCGGAATCCCCCAACAGAAGCTAGGCAGCTCACTAGCTACTAGCTAGTAGTCAGCTAACCACTGCTAGCGGTCATCAGCTAACCTTTAGCTCGGAAAGCTCTCGCCTGTTTGTACAACGCGACTCAAACCAGAGCATACCGGACCTATTTTCTCTCCATTTCCCCGGATTCCTACCGCAAGCTCTGAACCTTTTCACCTGGATCATCGCAGCTAGCTAGCAGCAATCCGAGTGACTACTCCTGGCTAACGTCTGTCCCGAAGCAAGCACCAGTTAGCTTGGAGCTAGCCCATGCTAGTCCCATTCTCCTGGCTAGCTGAAGAGGCCCATCAGCCACTCCTGGGCTACAATACCCGGACCCCTTCTATTGCCGGTACGGGGCACGGAACCCCGGCCGATCCTTCACGACTGGACTACCGACGTAACCTGCTCGAGGGGGTACTCAACTGGCCCCTACGTTGCAACGTCCCCTGAATATCCATCTGCTAGCCGCGGCCCGCTATCTGCTAGCCGCGGACCGCTAGCTGTCTAGAGCATATTGGACTGTTAGTTGAATAGATCTATTGGCCAATGTTTTGGGCCACTATACCTATTTTGCCAATTGGACTTGGACCCCTCTGCTACTTGGAACCCTACTAATCCATCACGACTGGTCTATCGACGTCACCACACGCGGAGGCTAAAACAGACTTTCCTCCATTCCCACGCCCGTCTAAGGCCCTTCTGCTAGCTTGCTAGCCCCGGCCTGCTAGCTGTCTGAATCGCCGTGTCCCCAGCCAGCCCAACCACTCACTGGACCCCTATGATCTCTCGGCTACGCATGCCTCTCCCTAATATCAATTTTCCTTGTCCATTACTGTCCTGGTTAGTGATTACTGTCTTATTTCACTGTAGAGCCCCTAGCCCTGCTCAATATACCTTAACCAACCATTTAGTTCCACCTCCCACAAATGCGGTGACATCACCTGGTTTAAACATCTCTAGAGACAATATCTCTCTCATCATTACTCAATGCCTAGGTTTACCTCCAATGTACTCATATCCTACCCTACCTTTGTCTGTACATTATGCCTTGAATCTATTCTCTCACGCCCAGAAACCTGCTCCTTTTACTCTCTGTTCCGAACGTGCTAGACGGCCAGTTGGTATAGCCTTTAGCCGTACCCTTATCCTACTTCTCCTCTGTTCCTCTGGTGATGTAGAGGTTAATCCAGGTCCTGCAGTGCCTAGCTCCACTCCTACTCCCCAGGTGCTCTCATTTGTTGACTTCTGTAACCGTAAAAGCCTTGATTTCATGCATGTTAACATTAGAAGCCTCCTCCCTAAGTTTGCTTTATTCACTGCTTTAGCACATTCTGCCAACCCGGATGTCTTAGCCGTGGCTGTATCCTGGCTTAGGTAGACCACCAAAACCCCTGAAATTTCCATCCCTAACTATAACATTTTCCGACAATATAGAACTGTCAAAGGGGGCGGTGTTGCAATCTACTGCGGAGATAGCCTGCAGAGTTCTGTCTTACTATCCAGGTCTGTACCCAAACAATTCAAGCTTCTACTTTTAAAAATCCACCTTTCCAGAAACAAGCTTCTCACTGTTGCCGCTTGCTATAAACCACCCTCTGCCTCCAGCTGTGCCCTGGACACAATCTGTGAATTGATTGCCCCCCATCTGTCTTCAGAGCTCGTGCTGCTAGGCGACCTAAACTGGAACATGCTTAACACCCCGGCCATCCTACAATCTAACCTTGATATCAATGAACCCACCAGGTACAACCCAAAATTCGTAAACACGAGCACCCTCATAGATATCATCCTAACCAACTTGCCCTCCAAATATACCTCCGCGGTTTTCAACCAAGATCTCAGCGATCAGTGCCTCATTGCCTGCACCCGTAATGGGTCTGCGGTAAAACGACCACCCCTCATCACTGTCAAACGCTCCCTAAAACACTTCAGCGAGCAGGCCTTTCTAATCGACCTGGCCCGGGTATCCTGGAAGGATATTGACCTCATCCCGTCAGTAGAGGATGGCTGGTTATTCTTTAAAAGTGCCTTCCTCACCATCTTAAATAAGCATGCCACGTTCAAAAATTGTAGAACCAAGAACAGATATAGCTCTTGGTTCTCTCCAGACCTGACTGCCCTTGACCAGCACAAAAACATCCTATGGCATTCTGCATTAGCATCGAATAGGCCCCTCGATATGAAACTTTTGAGGAAAGTTAGGAACCAATATACACAGGCAGTTAGGAAAGCTAAGACTAGCTTTTTCAAGCAGAAATTTGCATCCTGTAGCACAAACTCAAAAAAGTTCTGGGACACTGTAAAGTCCATGGAGAATAACAGCACCTCCTCCCAGCTGCCCACTGTACTGAGGCTAGGAAACACTGTCACCACCGAAAAATCCACTACAATTGAGAATTTCAATAAGCACTTTTCTACGGCTGGCCATGCTTTCCACCTGGCTACCCCTACCCCGATCAACAGCCCTGCAACCCCCACAGCAACTCGCCCAAGCCACCCCCATTTCTGCTTCATTACTGTGCAGCCGTATTCATCGACCTGACCAAGGCTTTCGACTCTGTCAATCACCATATTCTTATCGGCAGACTCAACAGCCTTGGTTTCTCAAATGATTGCCTCGCCTGGTTCACCAACTACTTCTCTGATAGAGTTCAGTGTGTCAAATTGGAGGGCCTGTTGTCCGGTCCTATGGCAGTCTCAATGGGGGTGCCACAGGGTTCAATACTCGGGCTGACTCTCTTCTCTGTATGGATCAATGATGTCGCTCTTGCTGCTGGTGATTCTCTGATCCACCTCTACGCAGACGACACTATTCTGTATACATCTGGTCCTTCTTTGGACACTGTGTTTAACCTGTCTAGGACTAGGGTGCCGCTAGCGGCACACCCCCCCCACCCCCACTGAAAAGGCAGAGCCGCGAAATTAAAAAAAAATATATTTTTTAAATATTTAACTTTCACACATTAAAGTCCAATACAGCTAATGAAAGACACAGATCTTGTGAATCCAGCCAACATGTCCGATTTTTAAAATGTTTTACAGGGAAGACACAATATGTAAAGATGTAAATCTATTACCTAAAAACACATTAGCATAATCCACCATCTTTTATTTGTCCACCAACACCAGTAGCTATCACCAATTCGGCTAAACTAAGATATTTATAGCCCCTAACCAAGAAAAAAACTCATCAGATGACAGTCTGATAACATATTTATGGTATGGGATAGGTTTTGTTAGAAAAATGTCCATATTTCAGGTAGCTGGCATAGTTTACAATTGCACCCACCGTCACAAATGGACTAGGATAATTACAATGAGCAACGTGTTTACCTAACCACTAATCATCAAACATTTCGTAAAAATACACAGCATACACTAATCGAAAGACACAGATCCTGTGAATACAGACAATATTTCAGATTTTCTAAGTGTCTTACAGCGAAAACACAATAAATCGTTATATTAGCATAGCACATGTGCAAACATTACCCCAGCATTGATTCTAGCCAAAGAGAGCGATAACGTAAACATCGCCAAAATATATTATTTTTTTCACTAACCTTCTCAGAATTCTTCAGATGACACCCCTGTAACATCACATTACAACATACATATACAGTTTGTTCGAAAATGTGCATATTTAGCCACCAAAATCATGGTTAGACAATGGCAAATGTAGCCCAGCTGGTGAGAAAATGTCCGTGCGCCATATTAGACAGTGATCTACTCGTATACATAAATACTCATAAACGTGACTAAAAAATATAGGGTGGACAGCGATTGATAGACAATTTAATTCTTAATACAATCGCGGAATTACATTTTTTAAATTATCCTTACTTTTCAATACAGTTTGCGCCAAGCGAAGCTACGTCAAAAAACATGGCGTCCTAAGCCACTAACATTTTTCGACAGAAACACGATTTATCATAATAAAAATTTCCTACTTTGAGCTGTTCTTCCATCAGTATCTTGGGCAAAGGATCCTTTCTTGGGTCTAATCGTCTTTTGGTGGAAAGCTGTCCTCTTGCCATGTGGAAATGCCAACTGCGTTCGGGATGAACTGGAAGCGTGCCCAGCGATTCACAGCGTTTCAGAAATAAATGTCCCAAAATCGCACTAAACGGATATAAATTGCTATAAAACGCTTTAAATTAACTACCTTATGATGTTTTTAACTCCTATAACGAGTCTTAACATGACCGGAGAAAGATTACTCCCAACACTAATGCTTGGAACAAGTGCGGGTCAGTGTCCTCCACGCGCATGACGCAGCAAGAAAAGAGTTCCTAGCTACAGGGTTTTTTAATTTATGGTGCCTGTGATTGCGCAATCGACCCCATTCAAATCGTCATCACGTAAAGGCATCCAGGGGAAGACGTAAGCAGTGTCCGTATACTCATAGGAATAACATTGGCCTTAAAACTGACTCCAGAACAGTGGCCAAAATTTCTGAAATCTGACTCCATGTCAGGGAAATTGCTGTAGAATGGGTTCTGTTCCACTTAGAGACAAAATTCCAACTCCTATAGAAACTATAGACTGTTTTCTATCCAATAATAATAATAATATGCATATTGTACGATCAAGAATTTTGTAGGAAGCCGTTTCAAAAATTACACGATTACCATAAATAGTGACAACAGCGCCCCCAGCCTTAACAGGTTAACTAACCTCCAGATGAGCTTCAATGCCATACAACTCTCCTTCCGCGGCCTCCAACTGCTCTTAAATGCAAGTAAAACTAAATGCATGCTCTTCAACCGATCGCTGCCCGCACTTGCCCGCACGTCCAGCATCACTACTCTGGACAGTTCTGACTTAGAATATGTGGACAACTACAAATACCTAGGTGTCTGGTTAGACAGTAAACTCTCCTTCCAGACTCACGTTAAGCATCTCCAATCCAAAATTAAATCCAGAATCGGCTTCCTATTTCGCAACAAAGCATCATTCACTCATGCTGCCAAACATACCCTCGTAAAACTGACCATCTTACCGATCCTCGACTTCGGCGATGTCATTTACAAAATAGCCTCCAACGCTCTACTCAGCAAATTGGATGCAGTCTATCAGTGTCATCCGTTTTGTCACCAAAGACCCATATACCACCCACCACTGTGACCTGTATGCTCTCGTTGGCTGGCCCTCGCTTCATACTCATCGCCAAACCCACTGGCTCCAGGTTATCTATAAGTCTCTACTAGGTAAAGCCCCGCCGTATCTCAGCTCACTGGTCACCATAGCAGCACCCACCCGTAGTACGCACTCCAGCAGGTAAATTTCACAGGTATATGTAACTATATCTCACTTTCCTTCCAGTTCTCTGCTGCCAATGACTGGAACGAACTGCAAAAAATCACTGAAGCTGGAGACTCATATCTCCCTCACTAGCTTTAAGCACCAGCTGTCAGAGCAGCTCACAGATCACTGCACCTGTACATAGCCCATCTGTAAATAGCCCATCTGTAACGTCCTGACCAGAGTTTTTATGTGTTTCGCTTGTTTAGTGTTGGTCAGGACGTGAGCTGGGTGGGAATACTATGTTGTGTGTCTAGTTAGTCTGTTTCTGTGTCCAGCCTAATATGGTTCTCAATCAGAGACAGCTGTCAATCGTTGTCCCTGATTGAGAATCATATATAGGTGGCTTGTTTTGTGTTGGGGATGGTGGGTGGCTGTTTCCTGTCTCTGTGTTTGTATTCTGCACCAGATAGGACTGTTTCGGTTTGCCACATTTTGTTATTTTGTTCGTTGTAAGTGTTCACTGTTTTTGTTTAATTAAACATGTTGAGCACTAGCTACGCTGCGTGTTGGTCCGATCCCTGTTTCACCCACTCTTATAGTGAAGAGAGGGAAGTCTGCCGTTACAGAACCACCCACCAAACTCGGACCAAGCAGCGTAGCAACGGGCAGCAGCGGCAGCAGCAGCAGCAGCGGTACCAGGAGAAATGGACATGGGAGGACGAGCTGGACGGAAAAGGACCCTGGGCAGAGCCAGAGGAGTTTCGCCGCCCCAAAGCAGAGCTGGAGGCAGCAAAAGCAGAGAGGCGGCGTTTCGAGGAGCTAGCTCGGCAGCAGGAGCCGGATCTGGGTTACACCACTTGGGAGGAAATAGACAGGTGGTCGGTTGACCCAGGGAGAGTGCCGGAGCCCGCCTGGGATTCGATGGAGCAATGTGCAGAGGGATACCGGCGAATGAGGTTAGCACGACGACGCGGTAAGAAGCCCGTGAAGAAATCCAAAAAACTTCTTGGGGGGGGGGGGGGGGGGGGGGCAAAAGGATAGTGTGGCGAAGTCAGGTAGGAGACCTGCGCCCACTTCCCATGCTTACCGTGGAGAGCGGGAGTACGGGCAGACACCGTGTTATGCAGAAGAGCGCACGGTGTCTCCTGTACGTGTGCATAGCCCGGTGCGGGTTATTCCACCTCCCCGCACTGGCCGGGCTAGATTGAGCATTGAGCCAAGTGCCATGAAGCCGGCTCTACATATCTGGCCTCCAGTACGTCTCCTCGGGCCGGTGTACATGGCACCAACCTTACGCATGGTGTCCCCGGTTCGCCAACACAGCCCAGTGCGGGTTATTCCACCTCCCCGCACTGGACGGGCTATGGGGAGCATTCAACCAGGTAAGGTTGGGCAGGCTCGGTGCTCAAGGGAGCCAGTACGCCTGCACGGTCCGGTATATCCGGCGCCACCTTCCCGCCCCAGCCCAGTACCTCCAGTTCCAGCACCCCGCACTCGCCTTATGGTGCGTGGCCCCAGCCCAGTACCACCAGTGCCCACACCACGCACCAGGCTTCCAGTACGTCTCCAGAGGCCTGTTCCTCCTCCACGCACTCTCCCTATGGTGCGTGTCTCCAGCCCATTACCTCCAGTTCCGGTACCACGCACCAGGCCTATAGTGCGCCTCGAGAGTCCAGTGTGCCCTGTTCCTGTTCCCCGCACTAGCCTTGAGGTGCGTGTCTCCAGTCCGGTACCACCAGTTCCGACACCACACACCAGGTCTACTGTGCG
This sequence comes from Salvelinus fontinalis, assembly GCF_029448725.1. Classification (NCBI taxonomy): domain Eukaryota; kingdom Metazoa; phylum Chordata; class Actinopteri; order Salmoniformes; family Salmonidae; genus Salvelinus; species Salvelinus fontinalis. Next base: position 9,942,286 of record NC_074671.1, read on the forward strand.
CCTCAGCAGGTCAGAGTCGGCCGTCTGCCTAACGCCGCCTGCACTGCTCGTCTGCCCAGCGCCGTCTGAGCTGCCTGCACTGCTCGTCTGCCCAGCGCCATCTGAGCTGCCTGCCTTCCCAGCGCCATCTGAGCCATCCGTCTGCCCAGCGCCATCTGAGCCATCCGTCTGCCAGACGCCATCTGAGCCATCCGTCTGCCCAGCGCCATCTGAGCCATCCGTCTGCCAGACGCCATCTGAGCCATCCGTCTGCCCAGCGCCATCTGAGCCATCCGTCTGCCCAGCGCCATCTGAGCCATCCGTCTGCCCAGCGCCATCTGAACATCCGTCTGCCCAGCGCCATCTGAGCCATCCGTCTGCTCAGCGCCATCTGAGCCATCCGTCTCCCCAGCGCCATCTGAGCCATCCGTCTGCCCAGCGCCATCTGAGCCATCCGTCTGCCCAGCGCCATCTGAACCATCCGTCTGCCACGAGCCTTCAGAGCCGCCCGTCTGCCACGAGCCATTAGAGCCGTCCGTCTGTCCCGAGCCATTAGAGCCGTCCGTCAGTCAGGAGCTGCCAGAACCGCCAGCCAGTCAGGAGCTGCCAGAGCCGCCAGCCAGTCAGGAGCTGCCAGAGCCGCCAGCCAGTCAGGAGCTGCCAGAGCCGCCAGCCAGTCAGGAGCTGCCAGAGCCGCCAGCCAGTCGGGAGCTGCCAGAGCCGCCAGCCAGCCGGGAGCTGCCAGAGCCGCCAGCCAGTCAGGAGCTGCCAGAGCCGCCAGCCAGTCAGGAGCTGCCAGAGCCGCCAGCCAGCCGGGAGCTGCCAGAGCCGCCAGCCAGCCGGGAGCTGCCAGAGCCGCCAGCCAGTCAGGAGCTGCAAGAGCTGCCCTCCAGTCATGAGCTGCCCTCCAGTCATGAGCTGCCTTCCAGTCATGAGCTGCCCTACAGTTATGAGCTGCCCTCCAGTCATGAGCTGCCTTCCAGTCATGAGCTGCCTTCCAGTCATGAGCTGCCTTCCAGTCATGAGCTGCCTTCCAGTCATGAGCTGCCCTACAGTCATGAGCTGCCTTCCAGTCATGAGCTGCCTTCCAGTCATGAGCTGCCTTCCAGTCATGAGCTGCCCTACAGTCATGAGCTGCCCTACAGTCATGAGCTGCCCTACAGTCATGAGCTGCCACTCAGTCATGAGCTGCCATTCAGTCCGGAGCTGCCATTCAGTCCGGAGCTGCCATTCAGTCCGGAGCTGCCCCTCTGTCCTGAGCTGCCCCTCTGTCCTGAGCTACCTCTGTGTCCTGAGCTACCTCTGTTCTGAGCTACCTCCTAAATCATGTGGGGGCCTTGGGGAGGATTCTTAGGCCGAGGTCGTGGGCGAGGGTCGCCACTCAAAGGACGCTAAGGAGGGGGACAAAGACAGTGGTGGAGTGGTGTCCTCGTCCTGCACCGGAGCCACCACCGCGGACAGATGCCCACCCAGACCCTCCTCTTGAGTTTTAGGGGTGCGTTTGGAGTCAGCACCTCAGGAGGGGGGTACTGTAACGTCCTGACCAGAGTTCTTATGTGTTTTGCTTGTTTAGTGTTGGTCAGGACGTGAGCTGGGTGGGAATTCTATGTTGTGTGTCTAGTTAGTCTGTTTCTGTGTCCAGCCTAATATGGTCCTCAATCAAAGACAGCTGTCAATCGTTGTCCCTGATTGAGAATCATATATAGGTGGCTTGTTTTGTGTTGGGGATGGTGGGTGGTTGTTTCCTGTCTCTGTGTTTGTATTCTGCACCAGATAGGACTGTTTCGGTTTGCCACATTTTGTTATTTTGTTCGCTGTAAGGTTTCACTGTTTTTGTTGAATTAAACATGTTGAGCACTAGCTACGCTGCGTGTTGGTCCGATCCCTGTTTCACCCTCTCTTATAGTGAAGAGAGGGAAGGCTGCCGTTACAGAACCACCCACACTGTTCCCCATACTGTATTCATTTACTTATTTTTCTTCTCACCCCAGTATCTCTACTTGCACATTCATCTTCTACACATCTACCATTCCAGTGTTTAATTGGTGTATTGTAATTACTTCGCCACCATGGCCTATTTATTGTCTTTCCTCCCTTAACCTACCTCATTTGCACACACTGTGTATAGACCTTTTCTACTGTATTATTGACTGTATGTTTGTTTATTCCATGTGTAACTCTGTGTTGTTGTTTGTGTCGAACTGCTTTGCCATATCTTGGCCAGGTCGCAGTTGTAAATGAGAACTTGTTCTCAACTGGCCTACCTGGTTAAATAAAGGTGAAATAAAAATAAAATAAACTCGGAATGTGATGAAAGAAATAAAACCTGAAATAAATCATTCTCTCTTATATTATACGGACATTTCATATTCTTAAAATAAAGTGTTGATCCTAAGACAGTGAATTCTTACTCGGATTAAATGTCAAGAATTGTGAAAAACTGAGTTTAAATGCATTTGGCTAATGTGTATGTAAACTTCCGACTTCACCTGTATATGTTCTTCGACAACAGCTCTGTTCTGAGAGGAGAGGGAGGGGAGAGGGATGGGGAGAGGAGAGAGGGATGGGGAGAGGAGAGGACAGGACAGGAGAGGAGAGAGGAGAGGATTGGAGAGAGGAGAGGAGAGAGAGATGGGGAGAGGAGAGGATTGGAGAGAGGAGAGGAGAGAGAGATGGGGAGAGGAGAGGAGAGGATTAGAGAGGAGAGGGAAAGGAGAGGAGTGGACAGGAGAGGATGGGGAGAAGGAGAGGATAGAGGAGAGGAGAGGGATGGGGAGAGGAGAGGAATTGGGGAAGGGAGGACAGGGGTGGAGAGGAGAGGAGAGCGGGATGGGGAGAGGAGAGGAGAGAGGAGAGGAGGGCTGCCTTACCATACATGTCCAGAAAGCTACAATTCTGATGTGATCTCGGTTGGCAGTTGTGTGTTATAATCATCTTTCTGGAGGAAGATAGGAACCTATAGCTTAATAACTGAAAAATGGAATCGAATCCCAGATTTGAACAACCTCACCGTCACAATGCCTTGTTACGCAGTTTCACAACAGTCTTGACCATTAAAATGCTGTTCCTGAAAGATCTTAAGAAATATAAACATCTTTATTCCGCGTGTGACATGTTGGTCCTGTCAGGACTGAGCTTTAACAGTCAGGTTGTTATTATGTGGGCAACACACACACACTCACACACGCACGCACACACACACACACACACACACACACACACACACACACACACACACACACACACACACACACACACACACACACACACACACACACACACACACACACACACACACACACACACACACACACACACACACACACACACACACACACACACACACATTATTCTACAGTGTATGGGCAGTGAGCCTACCTAATAACTTCCCAACAGGCTGGCATTGTGTCCACAGTTTTCTCTGAGCGAGCGCTTTACAATAATGTCCTGGCTCTTATCTGTCCGGGCAGCGAACGGAGACCGTTGAATAAAGCTGTAAATGAAACAAGATATTCAATGAAACACGTCCTTGTTTCTTTGTTGTATTCCATCACTCTCAGAGTTGACATCATGTAGTAGCTTGTTGATTCTGGTCCTGAGTATGGATCGGATCTTTAGTGATTGATTTGCAAAGCGAAGCAGAATCACCATGGTTGTGAGCGTTGTGTTTTTAGATCGGGCCAGACCTACGGAAATCCATACTCTCATTTAGGACACTGAATTGATCCAAGCTTGATGAGCTTGTTATGAACCATTACACAATTGAAATGGTCTACTTCACACAATTTACATTGATTTCCCTGATAAAATGATAGTAGTGGTAATGAACTGTATGCATATGGCTTATTTCAACAGGTCTCACAGAGCTTTGAATATTGTTCAAATAAATATGGTATGTATTTGATATATGATTAAATGTATTTTTGTTTTGGTACTTCTTGATGTACAGAACATCACCAACAGTTAACATGATGCATTAACAGTCAAGGGAATCAGCCCGAATCAACCAGAATACAAGGTGGATTACATCTCTGAACCGAACTTAACTAGACGATGTGTTCCCGTGGTTTTCCCCTCAGCTGTCGTCCTGTTGATGTTGGCTAATGTTTTGTTGTTTCTGTCTGTCTCAGATCACAGAGCTCCGCAGTATCAAGAACATTACACGGATGCCGAGGGAGACCAAGAAACACGCCGTGGCCATCGTCTTCTACGACGAGACGTCCAAGACATTTGCCTGTGAGTCAGGTAAGCAGCGCAACGCCGGGGTAATGGAAGGAGGGAAGCAGCGAGGGAGGGACAGTGGGATGGAGAGTGCACAGCAAATGGAGAAAACAGGAGAAGAGGGAGAAGGAAAGAGAGAAGGTTCCAGAGTTTGAGGGAGAAAGATGAGTACTGAAAAAGGGGGGAGGGGGGTTATTGTGGCGGGTGGGGGGGGGGGGGGGGGGGGTTCTGTTATTGAAGGGACTTAGTCATAACTTTGTTTGTGATTCAGACCAATTGTACATTGTAACAGTATATTGTTGCAAACCCGCTGGATCCTGGTAGAGCAGAAGGGATGTGGTGATCTGATAGGTTGTAATGAATTCTGCTGCAGGGATTGGCTTAGTTAATAGTGTGAGAGTCTTTATAGAGAACTCAGGAGAAACAGAGAAGGATGGATATTGGATTCATAGGGATGGTAGGGAAAAAGAGAGAGAAAGGTGGGGAGATTGACAGAGAGAGAGAGAGAGAGGGGATGAGATATATAAATATATTTCTCCTCATCTCCTCTCTTCTCCTCTCCTCCTCTCTTCTCCTCTCTTCCTCTCTTTTCCTCTCTTCTCCTATCCTCCTCTCTTCTCTCTTCTCCTCATCTCCTCTCTTCTCCTCTCCTCCTCTCTTCTCCTCTCTTCTCCTCTCTTTTCCTCTCTTCTCCTATCCTCCTCTCTTCTCTCTTCTCCTCATCTCCTCTCTTCTCCTCTCCTCATCTCCTCTCTTCTCCTCTCCTCCTCTCTTCTCCACTCCTCCTCTCTTCTCCTCTCTCCTCCTCATCTCCTCTCTTCTCCTCTCCTCTTCTCTCCTCTCCTCCTCTCTTCTCTTCTCTTTTCCTCTCCTCTAGTTACAGGTTGTAGGTGATTTCAGTTTGTGTGTGTGTGTGTGTGTGTGTTTGTGTGTGTAAGATGTGTTGATGTGAGCTGTAGCAGTGGATCTCAGAGGAGAGATTATGTGCCTTATGGGTTGCAGTGAATTCTATCTCCGTCCTCTCTCTCTCTCCCCCCTCTCTCCTCTCTCTCTCGCTCTCGCTCTCTCGCTCTCTCGCTCTCGCTCTCTCGCTCTCGCTCTCTCGCTCTCGCTCTCTCGCTCTCTCTCTTGCTCTCTCTCTCTCTCTCTCTCTCTCTCTCTCTCTCTCTCTCTCTCTCTCTCTCTCTCTCTCTCTCTCTCTCTCTCTCTCTCTCTCTCTCTCTCTCTCTCTCTCTCTCTCTCTCTCTCTCTCTCTCTCTCTCTCTCTCTCTCTCAGACACACGGCTCAGCAGTTACACGCCCACGGCTGAGTCCCTTGCCATATGGAGGGCTGTGTCCTCCATGTCCACCACAGGGTCATTCACTTCCTACACACACACATACACACACACACACACACACACGCACACGCATGTCCACCCTACGCAGGAGGCTAACCTGCATGCCCTTCACTTCCTACTCCTCTCTGTGGTACTGTTCCAGTATCAGCTACTCCTCTCTGTGGTACTGTTCCAGTATCAGCTACTCCTCTCTGTGGTACTGTTCCAGTATCAGCTACTCCTCTCTGTGGTACTGTTCCAGTATCAGCTACTCCTCTCTGTGGTACTGTTCCAGTATCAGCTACTCCTCTCTGTGGTACTGTTCCAGTATCAGCTACTCCTCTCTGTGGTACTGTTCCAGTATCAGCTACTCCTCTCTGTGGTACTGTTCCAGTATCAGCTACTCCTCTCTGTGGTACTGTTCCAGTATCAGCTATTCCTCTCTGTGGTACTGTTCCAGTATCAGCTACTCCTCTCTGTGGTACTGTTCCAGTATCAGCTACTCCTCTCTGTGGTACTGTTCCAGTATCAGCTACTCCTCTCTGTGGTACTGTTCCAGTATCAGCTACTCCTCTCTGTGGTACTGTTCCAGTATCAGCTACTCCTCTCTGTGGTACTGTTCCAGAATCAGCTACTCCTCTCTGTGGTACTGTTCCAGTATCAGCTATTCCTCTCTGTGGTACTGTTCCAGTATCAGCTACTCCTCTCTGTGGTACTGTTCCAGTATCAGCTACTCCTCTCTGTCCTCTCTGTGGTACTGTTCCAGTATCAGCTACTCCTCTCTGTCCTCTCTATGGTGCATCTGTTCTCCTATCCAGGGACTGACCAGGACCCTGCTTAGCTTCAGAGGCAAGCCAGCAGTGGAATGCAGGGTGGCACACTGATGAAGTGTTTGTGTTTGTGATTTTCCACTCAGCAGCTCTAACAGTCTCTGTGAGTTTAGACTTCAGATACACTCAGAGGACACAGACTCAGCGAGGGAGGAAATGGACAAACAGAGGCTCTTAAGTACAGAGTAGTGTGTGTGTGTGTGTGTGTGTGTGTGTGTGTGTGTGTGTGTGTGTGTGTGTGTGTGTGTGTGTGTGTGTGTGTGTGTGTGTGTGTGTGTGTGTGTGTGTGTGTGTGTGTGTGTGTGTGTGTGTGTGTGTGTGTGTGTGTGTGTGTGTGTGGTAATGTTTTACCCTTCAGAACCTACATTTTCTATCCTTTCAGACAATAGGTTTGGAAAACAGCAAGGAGACTGAAATCTTATTAAAATCTGTTCATATACACACCCGGGAAGAATATTACAGTAAAAAAAAATACAAATCTGACAAGAGAGCACTTACGATAGACATGGTCATTTTCACGTTTTCATAAATTCTTGCCGTATACTAAAGGCATTTGTGAAAATTCTATAGTAATATAGAGTGGGAAACGCCCTGCTTTTTGACAGTGAATAGACACTGCAGTAAATAAAACCTAATAAAAACATCTGTCTCGTCCAATACTGGAGTCTACACCGACCGGTGCGCCATAGCCAATCAGAGCTACAGTAGCCGTAGCTAATCAGAGCTACAGTAGCCGTAGCTAATCAGAACTACAGTAGGCCTTTATGCAAACAAGCCCTTTGCCACACAGGCATGACATCATTCACTTTGAACTGGACTGTGTGTTTACAGGCAGTAGGGCATGATATCATTCACTTTGAACTGGATTGTGTGTTTACAGGAAGTAGGGCCTGACATCATTCACTTTGAACTGGACTGTGTGTTTACAGGCAGTAGGACCTGTCATCATTCACTTTGAACTGGACTGTGTGTTTACAGGCAGTAGGGCCTGACATCATTCACTTTGAACTGGACTGTGTGTTTACAGGCAGTAGGACCTGTCATCATTCACTTTGAACTGGACTGTGTGCTTACAGGCAGTTGGGCCTGACATCATTCACTTTGAACTGGACTGTGTGTTTACAGGCAGTAGGGCCTGCCATCGTTCACTTTGAACTGGACTGTGTGTTTACAGGAAGTAGCAACAGCGTGACTTTAGATCATTAGAATACATTCACCAGAAGCCACAAAACACACCTGAATGGATTTCTGTAAATATGTAAAACACCACGGGAGTCCTCTTACATTTGGGAACTTTACAGTCCTATTGATCAAACAACTAGGGAAAGGTAGGCTCTCTCTCCCTCAGTTATGCACCTCAAAAACAACAGGATCAACAACTAATGCTAGCCAGAGCACGATTAGCTCAAATTGAACCAAGGAACATTAGATAAACCCTCTCAAACTTTTTCAGCTAGTTGGGGAATTGTGGCCTCCTCGTCCTTCATTGTTGTCCCAACCAAGCACCCAAGCTAACTAGCTAAAGTTGGCTAGCTTGCTAGCTACCAACTTCCAGAAACAAATTAGAGAACACCTCACTCTAATCATTTCAATCGCCGTAGCGAAGCGGGTTAGGCTGTTTACATGTTTTCTAGAGCGTCCGTGACTAACTATTCTTTTTTTTGCCTACTTTTTCTGACTCCGGTCATATCTAGCGGGTTGTTGCGCGCTTGTAAATTCTTCAGTTCTTCTGCCCTCTGGCACTCAGACGAGAAACAATTTTTAAAACCTCTTAAGAAGTTGGTTTTGTAGCATGAACTGGGAATTTGATATTTTTGACTGATATTATGATTGTCTGTTCGTTTCATATCTGCAAGTAGTTAAAATGCTCTTAGTTCCACTTGAAACACACACACACACACACACACACACACACACACACACACACACACACACACACACACACACACACACACACACACACACACACACACACACACACACACACACACACACACACACACACACACACACACACCAGGGCGACATCAGAGACCGGGGCGATAACAGAGACCGGGGCGATAACAGAGACCAGGGCAGTAACAGAGACCAGGGCAGTAACAGAGACCAGGGCAGTAACAGAGACCAGGGCAGTAACAGAGACCAGGGCGATAACAGAGACCAGGGCGATAACAGAGACCAGGGCGATAACAGAGACCAGGGCGATAACAGAGACCAGGGCGATTACAGAGACCAGGGCGATAACAGAGACCAGGGCGATAACAGAGACCAGGGCGATAACAGAGACCAGGGCGATTACAGAGACCAGGGCGATTACAGAGACCAGGGCGATAACAGAGACCAGGGCGATAACAGAGACCGGGGCGATAACAGAGACCGGGGCGATAACAGAGACCTGGGAGATAACAGAGACCAGGGCGATAACAGAGACCAGGGCGATTACAGAGACCAGGGAGATAACAGAGACCGGGGTGATAACAGAGACCTGGGCGATAACAGAGACCAGGGCGACAACAGAGACCAGGGAGATAACAGAGACCGGGGCGATAACAGAGACCAGGGAGACAACAGAGACCGGGGCGATTACAGAGACCGGGGCGATAACAGAGACCGGGGAGACAACAGAGACCAGGGCGATAACAGAGACCAGGGAGACAACAGAGACCAGGGCGATAACAGAGACCAGGGAGACAACAGAGACCAGGGCGACAACAGAGACCAGGGGGCGATAACAGAGACCAGGGCGATAACAGAGACCGGGGCGACAACAGAGACGGGGTGATAACAGGGACCAGGGCGATAACAGAGACCAGGGCAGTAACAGAGACCAGGGCGACAACAGAGACCAGGGCGATAACAGAGACCAGGGAGACAACAGAGACCAGGGCGACAACAGAGACCAGGGGGCGATAACAGAGACCAGGGCGATAACAGAGACCAGGGCGATAACAGAGACCGGGGCGATAACAGAGACCGGGGCGACAACAGAGACCGGGGCGATAACAGGGACCAGGGCAGTAACAGAGACCAGGGCGACAACAGAGACCAGGGCGATAACAGAGACCGGGGCAATAACAGAGACCGGGGCGATAACAGAGACCAGGGCGATAACAGAGACCAGGGCGATAACAGAGACCGGGGCGATAACAGAGACCGGGGCGATAACAGAGACCGGGGCGACAACAGAGACCGGGGCGATAACAGAGACCGGGGCGACAACAGGGACCGGGGCGACTACAGAGACCAGGGCGATAACAGAGACCAGGGCGGTAACAGAGACCAGGGCGGTAACAGAGACCAGGGCGATAACAGAGACCGGGGCGATTACAGAGACCGGGGCGATAACAGAGACCGGGGCGATAACAGAGACCAGGGAGATAACAGAGACCGGGGCGACAACAGAGACCGGGGCGATAACAGAGACCAGGGAGACAACAGAACCAGGGCGATAACAGAGACCAGGGCGATAACAGAGACCGGGGCGATAACAGAGACCAGGGCGATAACAGAGACCAGGGCAGTAACAGAGACCAGGGCGATTATAGAGACCAGGGCGATAACAGAGACCAGGGCGATTACAGAGACAAAAGAGAAGGAGATAAACAACTTAGTCTGACTCGTTTCATAGCTCAGTAACTCTTACCCAAACTCTACCTATAGTCTTACAGATATTGTAAACGGAGCCTGTTGTCATCTTTAAAGGAAGACGTTGGTACTCACCAACAACTGTCTACTGTATCTGTCTGCCCTGTGAGGAAGTGATACTGTGATTCATTAAAACCATCAGCCTCCAATTAAACAATTGAATAATTAACACCAATTGTCCCTCCTCTTCTCCCACCACTGCCAAGATGAAAGTTTTCACAGTTTTTAGCTTTTTTGAGACTTGTGACCACAACAGCATATGTGGTGTGTGTGTTTGTGTGTTTTAATGTCAGAAACACAAGTACAGTGAAATGCCTTTCTCCCAAACCCAACAGCGCAATAATCAATATCAATCTACAGTCGTGGCCAGAACTTTTGAGAATGACACAAATATGAATTTCCACAAAGTTTGCTGCTTCAGTGTCTTTAGATATTTTTGTCAAATGTTACTATGGAATACTGATGTATAATTACAAGCATTTCATAAGTGTCAAAGTCTTTTATTGACAATTACATGAAGTTGATGCAAAGAGTCAATATTTGCAGTGCTGACCCTTCTTTTTCAAGACCTCTGCAATCCGCCCTGGCATGCTGTCAATTAACTTCTGGGCAACATCCTGACTCATGGCAGCCCATTCTTGCATAATCAATGTTTGGAGTTTGTCAGAATTTGTAGGTTTTTGTTTGTCCACCCGCCTCTTGAGGATTGACCACAAGTTCTCAATGGGATTAAGGTCTGGGGAGTTTCCTGGCGATGGACCCAAAATGTCGATGTTTTGTTCCCAGAGCCACTTAGTTATCACTTTTGCCTTATGGCAAGGTGCTCCATCATGCTGGAAAAGGCATTGTTCGCCACCAAACTGTTCCTGGATGGTTGGGAGAAGTTGCTCTCAGAGGATGTGTTGGTACCATTCTTTATTCATGGCTGTGTTCTTAGGCAAAATTGTGAGTGAGCCAACTCCCTTGGCTGAGAAGCAACCCCACACATGAATGGTCTCATAATGCTTTACTGTTGGCATGACACAGGACTGATGGTAACGCTCACCTTGTCTTCTCCAGACAAGCTTTTTTCCAGATGCCCCAAACAATCGGAAAGGGGATTCATCAGAGAAAATTACTTTACCCCAGTCCTCAGCAGTCCAATCCTTGTACCTTTTGCAGAATATCAGTCTGTCCCTGATGTTTTTCCTGGAGAGAAGTGACTTCTTTGCTGACACCAGGTCATCCTCCAAAAGTCTACGCCTCACTGTGCGTGCAGATGCATTCACACCTGCCTGCTGCCATTCCTGAGCAAGCTCTGTACTGGTGATGCCCCGATCCCACAGCTGAATCAACTTTAGGAGACGGTCCTGGCGCTTGCTGGACTTTCTTGGGTGCCCTGAAGCCTTCTTCACAACACTTGAACCGCTCTCCTTGAAGTTCTTGATGATCCGATAAATGGTTGATTTAGGTGCAATCTAACTGGCAGCAATATCCTTGCCTGTGAAGCCCTTTTTGTGCAAAGCAATGATGACCGCACGTGTTTCCTTGCAGGTAACCATGGTTGACAGAGGAAGAACAATGAATCCTAGCACCACCCTCCTTTTGAAGCTTCCAGTCTGTTATTCAAACTCAATCAGCATGAAGACTGATCTCCAGCCTTGTCCTCGTCAACACTCACACCTGTGTTAACTAGAAAATCACTGACATGATGTCAGCTGGTGCTTTTGTGGCAGGGCTGAAATGCATTGGAAATGTTTTTGGGGGATTCAGTTAATTTGCATGGCAAAGAGGGTCTTTGCAATTCATTGCAATTCATCTGATCACTCTTCATAACATTCTGGAGTATATGCCAATTCCAATTATACAAACTGAGGCAGCAGACTGTGAAAAATAATATTTGTGTCATTCTCAAAACTTTTGGCCACGACTGTACTGTAGCGCTAGAAGTAGTTATATCAGTAGTTATATACAGGGTCTGTTCCAGGATCAGTAGTTATATACAGGGTCAGTAGCTATATACAGGGTCAGTAGCTTTATACAGGGTCAGTTCCAGGGTCAGTAGCTATATACACGGTCTGTTCCAGGGTCAGTAACTATATACAGGGTCAGTAGCTATATACAGGGACAGTCCAAGGGTCAGTAGCTATATACAGGGACAGTTCCAGGGTCAGTAGCTATATACAGGGTCTGTTCCAGGGTCAGTAGTTATATACAGGGTCAGTTCCAGGGTCAGTAGCTATATACAGGGTCAGTAGCTACATACAGGGTCAATTCCAGGGTCAGTAGTTATATACAGGGTCAGTAGCTATATACAGGGTCAGTAGTTATATACAGGGTCAGTCCCAGGGTCAGTAGCTATATACAGGGTCAGTAGTTATATACAGGGTCAGTAGCTATATACAGGGTCAGTTCCAGGGTCAGAGCTATATACAGGGTCAGTAGCTATATACAGGGTCAGTAGTTATATACAGGGTCAGTCCCAGGGTCAGTAGCTATATACAGGGTCAGTAGCTATATACAGGGTCAGTAGCTATATACAGGGTCAGTTCCAGGGTCAGAGCTATATACAGGGTCAGTAGCTATATACAGGGTCAGTAGCTATATACAGGGTCAGTAGCTACATACAGGGTCAGTAGCTATATACAGGGTCAGTAGTTATATACAGGGTCAGTAGTTATATACAGGGTCAGAGCTATATACAGGGTCAGTAGCTATATACAGGGTCAGTAGCTATACACAGGGTCAGTAGTTATATACAGGGTCAGTAGCTATACACAGGGTCAGTAGCTATACACAGGGTCAGTAGCTATATACAGGGTCAGTAGTTATATACAGGGTCAGAGCTATATACAGGGTCAGTAGCTATATACAGGGTCAGTAGCTATATACAGGGTCAGTTCCAGGGTCAGTAGCTATATACAGGGTCAGTAGTTATATACAGGGTCAGTAGCTATATACAGGGTCAGTAGCTATATACAGGGTCAGTAGCTATATACAGGGTCAGTTCCAGGGTCAGTAGCTATATACAGAGTCAGTAGCTATATACAGGGTCTGTTCCAGGGTCAGGAGCTTTATACAGGGTCAGTAGCTATATACAGGGTCTGTTCCAGGGTCAGTAACTATATACCGGTTTCAGTTCCAGGGTCAGTAGCTATATACAGGGTCTGTTCCAGGGTCAGTAACTATATACAGGTTTCAGTTCCAGGGTCAGTAGCTATATACAGGGTCAGTAGCTATATACAGGGTCTGTTCCAGGGTCAGTAACTATATACAGGTTTCAGTTTCAGGGTCAGTAGCGATATACAGGGTCAGTAGCTATATACAGGTTCTTTTCCAGGGTCAGTAACTATATACAGGTTTCAGTTCCAGGGTCAGTAGCTATATACAGGGTCTGTTCCAGGGTCAGTAACTATATACAGGTTTCAGTTCCAGGGTCAGTAGCTACATACAGTTCCAGGGTCAGTAGCTATATACAGGGACAGTCCCAGGGTCAGTAGCTATATACAGGGTCAGTTCCAGGGACAGTAGCTATATACAGGATCAGTTCCAGGATCAGTAGTTATTCACAGGGTCAGTTCCAGGGTCAGTAGCTATATACAGGGTCAGTAGAAATATACAGGGACAGTCCCAGGGTCAGTAGCTATATACAGGGACAGTAGCTATATACAGGGTCAGTTCCAGGGTCAGTAGCTATATACAGGGACAGTAGTTATATACAGGGTCAGTTCCAGGGTCAGTAGTTATATACAGGGTCAGTTCCAGGGTCAGTAGAAATACACAGGGACTGTTCCAGGGTCAGTAGCTATATACAGGGACTGTCCCAGGGTCAGTAGCTATATACAGGGTCAGTAGTTATATACAGGGTCAGTAGCTATATACAGGTTCAGTAGCTATATACAGGGTCAGTTCCAGGGTCAGTAGCTATATACAGGGACAGTCCCAGGGTCAGTAGCTATATACAGTCCCAGGGTCAGTAGCTATATACAGGGTCTGTTCCAGGGTCAGTAGCTATATACAGGGTCAGTAGTTATATACAGGGACAGTCCCAGGGTCAGTAGCTATATACAGGGACAGTCCCAGGGTCAGTAGCTATATACAGTCCCAGGGTCAGTAGCTATATACAGGGTCTGTTCCAGGGTCAGTAGCTATATACATGGTCAGTTCCAGGGTCAGTAGTTATATACAGGGTCAGTAGTTATATACAGGGTCAGTAGCTATATACAGGGACTGTCCCAGGGTCAGTAGCTATATACAGGGTCAGTAGTTATATACAGGGTCAGTAGCTATATACAGGGTCAGAAGCTATATACAGGGTCAGTTCCAGGGTCAGTAGCTATATACAGGGACAGTCCCAGGGTCAGTAGCTATATACAGGGTCAGTAGCTATATACAGGGACAGTCCCAGGGTCAGTAGCTATATTCAGGGACAGTAGCTGTATACAGGGACAGTTTCAGGGTCAGTAGCTATATACAGGGTCAGTAGCTATATACAGGGACAGTTCCAGGGTCAGTAGCTATATACAGGGACAGTCCCAGGGTCAGTAGCTATATACAGGGTCTGTTCCAGGGTCAGTAGCTATATACAGGGACAGTCCCAGGGTCAGTAGCTATATACAGGGACAGTCCCAGGGTCAGTAGCTATATACAGGGTCTGTTCCAGGGTCAGTAGCTATATACATGGTCAGTTCCAGGGTCAGTAGCTAAATACAGGGTCAGTAGCTATATACAGGGACAGTTCCAGGGTCAGTAGCTATATATAGGGTCAGTAGCTATATACAGGGACTGTCCCAGGGTCAGTAGCTATATACAGGGTCAGTAGCTATATACAGGGACAGTCCCAGGGTCAGTAGCTATATACAGGGTCAGTAGCTATATACAGGGACAGTCCCAGGGTCAGTAGCTATATACAGGGTCAGTTCCAGGGTCAGTAGCTATATACAGGGTCAGTAGCTATATACAGGGACAGTTCCAGGGACAGTAGCTATATACAGGGACAGTTCCAGGGCCAGTAGCTATATACAGGGACAGTTCCAGGGTCAGTAGCTATATACAGGGTCAGTAGTTATATACAGGGACAGTTCCAGGGTCAGTAGCTATATACAGTCCCAGGGTCAGTAGCTACATACAGGGTCAGTAGCTATATACAGGGTCAGTTCCAGGGTCAGTAGCTATATACATGGTCAGTTCCAGGGTCAGTAGCTATATACAGGGTCAGTTCCAGGGTCAGTAGCTATATACAGGGTCAGTAGCTATATACAGGGACAGTAGCTATATACAGGGACAGTTCCAGGGTCAGTAGCTATATACAGGGACAGTTCCAGGGTCAGTAGCTATATACAGGGACAGTTACAGGGTCAGTAGCTATATACAGGGTCAGTTACAGGGACAGTAGCTATATACAGGGACAGTTCCAGGGTCAGTAGCTGTATACAGGGTCAGTTCCAGGGTCAGTAGATATATACAGGGTCAGTTACAGGGTCAGTAGCTATATACAGGGTCAGTAGCTATATACAGGGACAGTTCCAGGGTCAGTAGCTATATACAGGGACAGTCCCAGGGTCAGTAGCTATATACAGGGTCAGTTCCAGGGTCAGTAGCTATATACATGGTCGGTTCCAGGGTCAGTAGCTATATACAGGGACAGTTCCAGGGCCAGTAGCTATATACAGGGACAGTTCCAGGGTCAGTAGCTGTATACAGGGTCAGTTCCAGGGTCAGTAGATATATACAGGGTCAGTTACAGGGTCAGTAGCTATATACAGGGTCAGTAGCTATATACAGGGACAGTTCCAGGGTCAGTAGCTATATACAGGGACAGTCCCAGGGTCAGTAGCTATATACAGGGTCAGTTCCAGGGTCAGTAGCTATATACATGGTCGGTTCCAGGGTCAGTAGCTATATACAGGGACAGTTCCAGGGCCAGTAGCTATATACAGGGACAGTTCCAGGGTCAGTAGCTATATACAGGGTCAATAGTTATATACAGGGACAGTTCCAGGGTCAGTAGCTATATACAGTCCCAGGGTCAGTAGCTACATACAGGGTCAGTAGCTATATACAGGGTCAGTTCCAGGGTCAGTAGCTATATACATGGTCAGTTCCAGGGTCAGTAGCTATATACAGGGTCAGTTCCAGGGTCAGTAGCTATATACAGGGTCAGTTCCAGGGTCAGTAGCTATATACATGGTCGGTTCCAGGGTCAGTAGCTATATACAGGGACAGTTCCAGGGCCAGTAGCTATATACAGGGACAGTTCCAGGGTCAGTAGCTATATACAGGGTCAATAGTTATATACAGGGACAGTTCCAGGGTCAGTAGCTATATACAGTCCCAGGTTCAGTAGCTACATACAGGGTCAGTAGCTATATACAGGGTCAGTTCCAGGGTCAGTAGCTATATACAGGGACAGTCCCAGGGTCAGTAGCTATATACAGGGTCAGTTCCAGGGACAGTAGCTATATACAGGATCAGTTCCAGGATCAGTAGTTATTCACAGGGTCAGTTCCAGGGTCAGTAGCTATATACAGGGTCAGTAGAAATATACAGGGACAGTCCCAGGGTCAGTAGCTATATACAGGGACAGTAGCTATATACAGGGTCAGTTCCAGGGTCAGTAGCTATATACAGGGACAGTAGTTATATACAGGGTCAGTTCCAGGGTCAGTAGTTATATACAGGGTCAGTTCCAGGGTCAGTAGAAATACACAGGGACTGTTCCAGGGTCAGTAGCTATATACAGGGACTGTCCCAGGGTCAGTAGCTATATACAGGGTCAGTAGTTATATACAGGGTCAGTAGCTATATACAGGTTCAGTAGCTATATACAGGGTCAGTTCCAGGGTCAGTAGCTATATACAGGGACAGTCCCAGGGTCAGTAGCTATATACAGTCCCAGGGTCAGTAGCTATATACAGGGTCTGTTCCAGGGTCAGTAGCTATATACAGGGTCAGTAGTTATATACAGGGACAGTCCCAGGGTCAGTAGCTATATACAGGGACAGTCCCAGGGTCAGTAGCTATATACAGTCCCAGGGTCAGTAGCTATATACAGGGTCTGTTCCAGGGTCAGTAGCTATATACATGGTCAGTTCCAGGGTCAGTAGTTATATACAGGGTCAGTAGTTATATACAGGGTCAGTAGCTATATACAGGGACTGTCCCAGGGTCAGTAGCTATATACAGGGTCAGTAGTTATATACAGGGTCAGTAGCTATATACAGGGTCAGAAGCTATATACAGGGTCAGTTCCAGGGTCAGTAGCTATATACAGGGACAGTCCCAGGGTCAGTAGCTATATACAGGGTCAGTAGCTATATACAGGGACAGTCCCAGGGTCAGTAGCTATATTCAGGGACAGTAGCTGTATACAGGGACAGTTTCAGGGTCAGTAGCTAAATACAGGGTCATTAGCTATATACAGGGACAGTTCCAGGGTCAGTAGCTATATACAGGGACAGTCCCAGGGTCAGTAGCTATATACAGGGTCTGTTCCAGGGTCAGTAGCTATATACAGGGACAGTCCCAGGGTCAGTAGCTATATACAGGGACAGTCCCAGGGTCAGTAGCTATATACAGGGTCTGTTCCAGGGTCAGTAGCTATATACATGGTCAGTTCCAGGGTCAGTAGCTATATACAGGGTCAGTAGCTATATACAGGGACAGTTCCAGGGTCAGTAGCTATATACAGGGACAGTAGCTATATACAGGGACTGTCCCAGGGTCAGTAGCTATATACAGGGTCAGTAGCTATATACACGGACAGTCCCAGGGTCAGTAGCTATATACAGGGACAGTAGCTTTATACAGGGTCAGTTCCAGGGTCAGTAGCTATATACAGGGTCAGTAGCTATATACAGGGACAGTTCCAGGGACAGTAGCTATATACAGGGACAGTTCCAGGGCCAGTAGCTATATACAGGGACAGTTCCAGGGTCAGTAGCTATATACAGGGTCAGTAGTTATATACAGGGACAGTTCCAGGGTCAGTAGCTATATACAGTCCCAGGGTCAGTAGCTACATACAGGGTCAGTAGCTATATACAGGGTCAGTTCCAGGGTCAGTAGCTATATACATGGTCAGTTCCAGGGTCAGTAGCTATATACAGGGTCAGTTCCAGGGTCAGTAGCTATATACAGGGTCAGTAGCTATATACAGGGACAGTAGCTATATACAGGGACAGTTCCAGGGTCAGTAGCTATATACAGGGACAGTTCCAGGGTCAGTAGCTATATACAGGGACAGTTACAGGGTCAGTAGCTATATACAGGGTCAGTTACAGGGACAGTAGCTATATACAGGGACAGTTCCAGGGTCAGTAGCTGTATACAGGGTCAGTTCCAGGGTCAGTAGATATATACAGGGTCAGTTACAGGGTCAGTAGCTATATACATGGTCAGTAGCTATATACAGGGACAGTTCCAGGGTCAGTAGCTATATACAGGGACAGTCCCAGGGTCAGTAGCTATATACAGGGTCAGTTCCAGGGTCAGTAGCTATATACATGGTCGGTTCCAGGGTCAGTAGCTATATACAGGGACAGTTCCAGGGCCAGTAGCTATATACAGGGACAGTTCCAGGGTCAGTAGCTGTATACAGGGTCAGTTCCAGGGTCAGTAGATATATACAGGGTCAGTTACAGGGTCAGTAGCTATATACAGGGTCAGTAGCTATATACAGGGACAGTTCCAGGGTCAGTAGCTATATACAGGGACAGTCCCAGGGTCAGTAGCTATATACAGGGTCAGTTCCAGGGTCAGTAGCTATATACATGGTCGGTTCCAGGGTCAGTAGCTATATACAGGGACAGTTCCAGGGCCAGTAGCTATATACAGGGACAGTTCCAGGGTCAGTAGCTATATACAGGGTCAATAGTTATATACAGGGACAGTTCCAGGGTCAGTAGCTATATACAGTCCCAGGGTCAGTAGCTACATACAGGGTCAGTAGCTATATACAGGGTCAGTTCCAGGGTCAGTAGCTATATACATGGTCAGTTCCAGGGTCAGTAGCTATATACAGGGTCAGTTCCAGGGTCAGTAGCTATATACAGGGTCAGTTCCAGGGTCAGTAGCTATATACATGGTCGGTTCCAGGGTCAGTAGCTATATACAGGGACAGTTCCAGGGCCAGTAGCTATATACAGGGACAGTTCCAGGGTCAGTAGCTATATACAGGGTCAATAGTTATATACAGGGACAGTTCCAGGGTCAGTAGCTATATACAGTCCCAGGGTCAGTAGCTACATACAGGGTCAGTAGCTATATACAGGGTCAGTTCCAGGGTCAGTAGCTATATACATGGTCAGTTCCAGGGTCAGTAGCTATATACAGGGTCAGTTCCAGGGTCAGTAGCTATATACAGGGTCAGTAGCTATATACAGGGACAGTAGCTATATACAGGGACAGTTCCAGGGTCAGTAGCTATATACAGGGACAGTTCCAGGGTCAGTAGCTATATACAGGGACAGTTACAGGGTCAGTAGCTATATACAGGGTCAGTTACAGGGACAGTAGCTATATACAGGGACAGTTCCAGGGTCAGTAGCTGTATACAGGGTCAGTTCCAGGGTCAGTAGATATATACAGGGTCAGTTACAGGGTCAGTAGCTATATACAGGGTCAGTAGCTATATATACAGGGACAGTTCCAGGGTCAGTAGCTATATACAGGGACAGTCCCAGGGTCAGTAGCTATATACAGGGTCAGTTCCAGGGTCAGTAGCTATATACATGGTCGGTTCCAGGGTCAGTAGCTATATACAGGGACAGTAGCTATATACAGGGTCTGTTCCAGGGTCAGTAGTTATATACAGGGTCAGTTCCAGGGTCAGTAGCTATATACAGGGTCAGTAGCTATATACACGGACAGTAACTATATACAGGGTCAGTAGCTATATACAGGGACAGTAGCTATATACACGGTCTGTTCCAGGGTCAGTAGCTATATACAGGGTCAGTAGCTATATACAGGGTCACTCCCAGGGTCAGTTGCTATATACAGGGTCAGTCCCAGGGTCAGTAGCTATATACAGGGTCAGTCCCAGGGTCAGTAGTTATATACAGGGACAGTCCCAGGGTCAGTAACTATATACAGGGACAGTCCCAGGGACAGTAGCTATATACAGGGTCAGTTCCAGGGTCAGTAGCTATATACAGGGTCAGTAGTTATATACAGGGACAGTTCCAGGGTCAGTAGCTATATACAGTCCCAGGGTCAGTAGCTACATACAGGGTCAGTAGCTATATACAGGGTCAGTTCCAGGGTCAGTAGCTATATACATGGTCAGTTCCAGGGTCAGTAGCTATATACAGGGTCAGTTCCAGGGTCAGTAGCTATATACAGGGTCAGTAGCTATATACAGGGACAGTAGCTATATACAGGGTCAGTTCCAGGGTCAGTAGCTATATACAGGGTCAGTAGCTATATACAGGGACAGTAGCTATATACAGGGACAGTTCCAGGGTCAGTAGCTATATACAGGGACAGTTCCAGGGTCAGTAGCTATATACAGGGACAGTTACAGGGTCAGTAGCTATATACAGGGTCAGTTACAGGGACAGTAGCTATATACAGGGACAGTTCCAGGGTCAGTAGCTGTATACAGGGTCAGTTCCAGGGTCAGTAGATATATACAGGGTCAGTTACAGGGTCAGTAGCTATATACAGGGTCAGTAGCTATATACAGGGACAGTTCCAGGGTCAGTAGCTATATACAGGGACAGTCCCAGGGTCAGTAGCTATATACAGGGTCAGTTCCAGGGTCAGTAGCTATATACATGGTCGGTTCCAGGGTCAGTAGCTATATACAGGGACAGTTCCAGGGCCAGTAGCTATATACAGGGACAGTTCCAGGGTCAGTAGCTATATACAGGGTCAGTAGTTATATACAGGGACAGTTCCAGGGTCAGTAGCTATATACAGTCCCAGGGTCAGTAGCTACATACAGGGTCAGTAGCTATATACAGGGTCAGTTCCAGGGTCAGTAGCTATATACATGGTCAGTTCCAGGGTCAGTAGCTATATACAGGGTCAGTTCCAGGGTCAGTAGCTATATACAGGGACAGTAGCTATATACAGGGACAGTTCCAGGGTCAGTAGCTATATACAGGGTCAGTAGCTATATACAGGGACAGTAGCTATATACAGGGACAGTTCCAGGGTCAGTAGCTATATACAGGGACAGTTCCAGGGTCAGTAGCTATATACAGGGACAGTTCCAGGGTCAGTAGCTATATACAGGGACAGTTACAGGGTCAGTAGCTATATACAGGGTCAGTTACAGGGACAGTAGCTATATACAGGGACAGTTCCAGGGTCAGTAGCTGTATACAGGGTCAGTTCCAGGGTCAGTAGATATATACAGGGTCAGTTACAGGGTCAGTAGCTATATACAGGGTCAGTAGCTATATACAGGGACAGTTCCAGGGTCAGTAGCTATATACAGGGACAGTCCCAGGGTCAGTAGCTATATACAGGGTCAGTTCCAGGGTCAGTAGCTATATACATGGTCGGTTCCAGGGTCAGTAGCTATATACAGGGACAGTAGCTATATACAGGGTCTGTTCCAGGGTCAGTAGTTATATACAGGGTCAGTTCCAGGGTCAGTAGCTATATACAGGGTCAGTAGCTATATACAGGGACAGTAACTATATACAGGGTCAGTAGCTATATACAGGGACAGTAGCTATATACACGGTCTGTTCCAGGGTCAGTAGCTATATACAGGGTCAGTAGCTATATACAGGGTCACTCCCAGGGTCAGTTGCTATATACAGGGTCAGTCCCAGGGTCAGTAGCTATATACAGGGTCAGTCCCAGGGTCAGTAGTTATATACAGGGACAGTCCCAGGTTCAGTAACTATATACAGGGACAGTCCCAGGGACAGTAGCTATATACAGGGTCAGTTCCAGGGTCAGGAGCTATATACAGTCCCAGGGTCAGTAGCTATATACAGGGTCAGTAGCTAAATACAGGGTCAGTTCCAATACCATATTTACAATGTGCAGGGATACTGGAGTGATGGAGGTCGATACTGTATGTATTGTGGTGAGGTGACTATCAGGATAAACAGCGCTTTCGGAAAGTATTCAGACCCCTTGACTTTTTCCACATTTTGTTACGTTACAGCCCTATTCTAAAATGATTAGACGTGACGCTTGGCATTCAGGCCAAAGAGTTCAATATTGGTTTCATCAGATCAGAGAATCGTGTTTCTCATGGTCTGAGAGTCTTTAAGTGCCTTTTGGCAAACTACAAGCAGGCAGTCATGTGCATTTTGCTGAGGTGTGCCTTCTGTCTGGCCACTCTACCATAAACACCTGATTGGTGGAGTGCTGCAGAGATGGTTGTCCTTCTGGAAGGTTCTCCCATCTCCACAGAGGAGATGGGAGCTCTGTTAGAGTGACCATCGGGTTCTTGGTCACCTTCTTTAAAAATCAATTTTAGAATGAGGTTGCAACTAAACAAAACGTGGGAAAAGTCAGGGGGTCTGAGTTCTTTCCGAAGTCACTGTATGTGTTTGTGTGTTTGAGTGTGAGTGTCTATGTCAGTGTGAGAGAGAGATACGTTGAGATATTTAATCTAGGAAGCATCTCACAATTTCCTCATATCTTTCCTGTTCATTTCTTTTTTTACACTCAGGCTTTCCACCAATTAATTACATCACCCTATTTTGATAATAGGCTATTGGTTTTCTGGTGTTTCTGGTGATAACATCCGTTGATCCCCTTGTGCGCCACTTGTGGACCAAATCTATCCATGAAAAAAGTATTTTATGGCCTGATCCCAGATCTGTCATGGATGTACTTTAGAAGGACAGTACAGATTAGGGTTGTCACGATACCACGATCCTCCATGTTTCATAGCCAAATAGAAAACACGAAGCAGACAGAACTCTATGGCACTTTAAAAACCTGCTGTATATAAAATATTGTGTGATACAAAGGAAAAAGTGATGGCTAGTTATATCTGGGATCTCGTGGTCAAGACCAAATTTATTGTCCTGTATAGGGGAGGAAGGGAGGAGGGGGAGAGAGAGAGGTTTAGGGGGAGGGAGGGAAGAGAGGGAAGAGAGAGAGGGTTAGGGGAGGGAGGGAAGAGAGGGAAGAGAGAGAGGGTTAGGGGGAGGGAGGGAAGAGAGGGAAGAGACAGAGGGTTGGGGGGGGAAGAGAGAGAGGGTTAGGGGGAGGGGAGAGAGGGAAGTGCGAGAGGGTTAGCGGGAGAGAAGAGAGGGAAGAGAGAGGGGGTTAGGGGAGGGAGGGAAGAGAAGAGAGGGAAGAGAGAGAGGGTTAGGGGAGGGAGGGAAGAGAGGGAAGAGAGAGAAGGTTAGGGGGAGGGAGGGAAGAGAGTGAAGAGAGAGAGGGTTAGGGGGAGGGGGGGAGAGAGAGAGGGTTAGGGGGAGGGGGGGGAGAGAGAGAGGGTTAGGGGGAGGGGAGAGAGGGAAGAGCGAGAGGGTTAGGGGGAGAGAAGAGAGAGAAGAGAGAGGGGGTTAGGGGGAGGAAGGGAAGAGAGAGGGGGTTAGGGGGAGGGAGGGAGGGAAGAGCGAGAGGGTTAGCGGGAAAGAAGAGAGGGAAGAGAGAGGAGAGGGAAGAGAGAGAGGGTTAGGGGAGGGAGGGAAGAGAGGGAAGAGAGAGAGGGTTAGGGGGAGGGAGGGAAGAGAGGGAAGAGAGAGAGGGTTAGGTGGAGGGGGGAGAGAGAGAGGGTTAGGGGGAGGGGAGAGAGGGAAGAGCGAGAGGGTTAGCGGGAGAGAAGAGAGGGAAGAGAGAGGGGGTTAGGGGGAGGGAGGGAAGAGAGGGAAGAGAGAGATGGTTAGGGGGAGGGAGGGAAGAGAGGGAAGAGAGAGAGAAGAGAGGGGGTTAGGGGAGGGAGGGAAGAGAGGGAAGAGAGAGGGGGTTACAGGGAGAGAGGGAAGAGAGAGAGGGTTAGGGGGAGGGAGGGGAGAGAGGGAAGTGAGAGAGGGTTAGGGGGAGGGAGGGAAGAGAGAGAGGGTTAGGGGGAGTGAGGGGAGAGAGGGAAGTGAGAGAGGGTTAGGGGGAGGGAGGGGAGAGAGAGAGGGTTAGGGGGAGGGAGGGGAGAGAGAGGGGGCTTTAGGGGAGAGAGGGAAGAGAGGGAAGTGAGAGAGGGTTAGGGGGAGGGAGGGAAGAGAGGGAAGAGAGAGAGAAGAGAGGGGGTTAGGGGAGGGAGGGAAGAGAGGGAAGAGAGAGGGGGTTACGGGGAGAGAGGGAAGAGAGAGAGGGTTAGGGGGAGGGAGGGGAGAGAGAGGGGGTTAGGGGGAGGGAGGGGAGAGAGGGAAGTGAGAGAGGGTTAGGGGGAGGGAGGGGAGAGAGAGGGTTAGGGGAGAGAGGGAAGAGAGGGAAGTGAGAGAGGGTTAGGGGGAGAGAGGGAGAGAGAGGGGGTTAGGGAGAGGGAGGGGGGAGAGGGAAGAGAGAGAGAGTTAGGGGGAGAGAGTGAAGAGAGAGAGGGTTAGGGGGAGGGAGGGGAGAGAGGGAAGAGAGAGAGGGTTAGCGGGAGCGAAGAGAGAAAAGAGGGAGAGGGTTAGGGGGAGGGAGGGAAGAGAGAATAGAGGGAGAGGGTTAGGGGGAGGAAGGGAAGAGAGGGAATAGAGAGGGTTAGGGGGGGCAGGAAGAGAGGGAAGAGAGAGAGGGTTAGGGGAAGAAAGGGAAGAGATGGAAGAGAGAGAGGGTTAGGGGAAGAGAGGGAAGAGATGGAAGAGAGAGAGGGTTAGAGGAGGAAGGGAAGAGATGGAAGAGAGGGTTAGGGGAAGAGAGGGAAGAAAGAGAGGGTTAGGGGAAGAGATGGAAGAGAGGGTTAGGGGAAGAGAGGGAAGAAAGAGAGGGTTAGGGGAAGAGATGGAAGAGGTGGAAGAGAGAGAGGGTTAGAGGAGGAAGGGAAGAGAGGGAGGGTTAGGGAGAGGAAGGGGAGAGAGGGATGGGAGAGGAGAGAGAGGGATTGGAGAGGAGAGAGAGGGATTGGAGAGGAGAGAGAGGGATTGGAGAGGAGAGAGAGGGATGGGAGAGGAGATAGAGGGATGGGAGAGGGGAGAGAGAGGGATGGGAGAGGAGAGGAGAGAGAGGGATGGGAGAGGAGAGAGAGGGATGGGAGAGGAGAGAGAGGGATGGAGAGGAGAGGAGAGAGAGGGATGGAGAGGAGAGGAGAGAGAGGGTTGGGAGAGGAGAGAGAGGTTGGGAGAGGAGAGAGAGGGTTGGAGAGGAGAGAGAGGGATGGGAGAGGAGAGAGAGGGATGGGAGAGGAAGGGGAGAGAGGGATGGGAGAGGAGAGAGAGGGATGGGAGAGGAGAGGAGAGAGAGGGATGGGAGAGGAGAGGAGAGAGAGGGATGGGAGAGGAGAGAGAGGGATGGGAGAGGAGAGAGAGGGATGGGAGAGGAGAGAGAGGGATGGGAGAGGAAAGAGAGGGATGGGAGAGGAGAGAGAGGATATTCAGCATTCATCTGGTGTTTTGTGTTCATGAACTGCTTGCCTCTTTTCATCAGCAGGGAATCCATCAGATACATTTTCCCCCAGTTACCGTTACCGGTACTCACGTCCGAGGGATTTTTTAAATCCGAAGTACTGTATGATTCATCTATGTGTGTGTGTGTACTTTTCTAACTTTGTGTGATCTAGATGCAGAGGAGTGGTGGAAGCTGCTGTGTGTGTGTGTGTGTGTGTGTGTGTTTAACTCTTGTTTTTACTCTTTGTAGAGTTGGATGCAGAGGAGTGGTGGAAGCTACTGTGTGTGTGTGTGTGTGTGTGTGTGTGTGTGTGTGTGTGTGTGTGTGTGTGTGTGTGTGTGTGTGTGTGTGTGTGTGTGTGTGTGTGTGTGTGTGTGTGTGTGTGTGTGTGTGTGTGTGTGTGTGTGTGTGTGTGTTTAACTCTTGTTTTAACTCTTTGTAGAGTTGGATGCAGAGGAGTGGTGGAAGCTACTGTGTGTGTGTGTGTGTGTGTGTGTTTAACTCTTGTTTTAACTCTTTGTAGAGTTGGATGCAGAGGAGTGGTGGAAGCTACTGTGTGTGTGTGTGTGTGTTTAACTCTTGTTTTAACTCTTTGTAGAGCTGGATGCAGAGGAGTGGTGGAAGCTACTGTGTGTGGAGTGTCTAGGAAGCTGTCTGAACGACATCAGCCTGGGAGAACCAGACCTGTTAGCAGCGGGGGTGCAGCGGGAGCAGAACGGTGAGTCCCCAATTAGAACAATAGCTAATGTCAATCCTGCCCCGAACTGGTTAGCAGTTTACTTTACTGGCCTTGATGTGTTAGTGCAACTGAGTCCTTAAAGGTTTGTGAGAAGGGAATGGTGAGTCCACTATTAGCCTCTGCCAATAGAGGCCATTCCAGGTCCATCTCATTTCAGGTCCACCCGACCAGCACAGGACTTGTAGGCAGTTTCATTACTGGCCCATAAATGTTAGTGGAATATAAGTCTCTCTCTCTCTCTCTCTCTCTGTGTGTGTGTGTGTGTGTGTGTGTGTGTGTGTGTGTGTGTGTGTGTGTGTGTGTGTGTGTGTGTGTGTGTGTGTGTGTGTGTGTGTGTGTGTGTGTGTGTGTGTGTGTGTGTGTGTCTTCCTGGCCTAATGAGAGGTGCTGTGCATCACTGCCTCTCCTCATAATGAAGCTTGTCACAGAGATGGATGGGATTATAGAGGCTGGGGCTGAGGCCATGTGAAATCACTGTGCCCCCCCCCCCATCCAGGAAATAGAAGGAGAAAAGAGAGAAATACATAAAGAAGAAGAAAGGGAGAGCCGTTATGTTATAACCAGACTAGTTGTGGAAATGATTGCAATGTGTGTGTGTGTAATTTGTAGACTTTGGAAATCAAAGAATAAAAAAAACATTTCTGAATGGTAAAGAGGGAGTGTAACTGAATGGTAAAGAGGGAGTGTAACTGAGCGGTAAAGAGGGAGTGTAACTGAGCGGTAAAGAGGGAGTGTAACTGAATGGTAAAGAGGGAGTGTAACTGAATGGTAAAGAGGGAGTGTAACTGAATGGTAAAGAGGGAGTGTAACTGAGCGGTAAAGAGGGAGTGTAACTGAATGGTAAAGAGGGAGTGTAACTGAACGGTAAAGAGGGAGTGTAACTGAATGGTAAAGAGGGAGTGTAACTGAATGGTAAAGAGGGAGTGTAACTGAATGGTAAAGAGGGAGTGTAACTGAGCGGTAAAGAGGGAGTGTAACTGAACGGTAAAGAGGGAGTGTAACTGAGCGGTAAAGAGGGAGTGTAACTGAATGGTAAAGAGGGAGTGTAACTGAACGGTAAAGAGGGAGTGTAACTGAACGGTAAAGAGGGAGTGTAACTGAACGGTAAAGAGGGAGTGTAACTGAACGGTAAAGAGGGAGTGTAACTGAATGGTAAAGAGGGAGTGTAACTGAATGGTAAAGAGGGAGTGTAACTGAATGGTAAAGAGGGAGTGTAACTGAATGGTAAAGAGGGAGTGTAACTGAATGGTAAAGAGGGAGTGTAACTGAATGGTAAAGAGGGAGTGTAACTGAATGGTAAAGAGGGAGTGTAACTGAATGGTAAAGAGGGAGTGTAACTGAATGGTAAAGAGGGAGTGTAACTGAATGGTAAAGAGGGAGTGTAACTGAATGGTAAAGAGGGAGTGTAACTGAATGGTAAAGAGGGAGTGTAACTGAATGGTAAAGAGGGAGTGTAACTGAATGGTAAAGAGGGAGTGTAACTGAATGGTAAAGAGGGAGTGTAACTGAATGGTAAAGAGGGAGTGTAACTGAACGATAAAGAGGGAGTGTAACTGAACGGTAAAGAGAGAGTG
>NC_074671.1:9975024-9977524 GCF_029448725.1 Salvelinus fontinalis
CGACCTCAGATCAAGCTAGACACCCCATTTCACCTTCCACTGCCTGTTGACATCTAGTGGAAGGCGTATGAAGTGCATGCATATCGATAAATATTAGGCAATTGAATAGGCAGGCCCTGGAACAGAGCATTGTTTTCAGATTTTTGACTTCCTGTCTGGAAGTTTGCTGCAAAATGAGTTCTGTTTTACTCACAGATATAATTCAAACAGTTTTAAAAACTTTAGAGTGTTTTCTATCCAATAGTAATAATAATATGCATATTGTACGATCTAGAATAGAGTACGAGGCAGTTTAATTTGGGCACGATTTTTTCCAAAGTGGAAACAGCACCCCCCTTTGACAAGACGTTAATCAGCTTCTTGATATGCCACTCCTGTCAGGTATTATCTTGACAAAGGAGAAATGCTCATTAACAAAAAATTGAGAGAAATAAGCTTTTTGTGCATATGGAATATTTCTGGGATCATTTATTTCAGCTCATGAAACATGGGACCAACACTTTACATGTTGTGTTTATATTTTTGTTCAGTATAATATTGTGTAAGGAGCTGTCTTTGTTATCCTTTCAGTACGTGGATTCCATTTTCATGCAAGGTGGTTTGAATGCTAATTCTGGATTTTAAGTCGGCTGTACAACAGCATGGACTCTAATGCTTGTGATCAAGTGGAGAAACTTATTTTAGTTACTCATGGGCCGGAAGTATGTAATAGCTGAACTCTAAAGCTGCTGATACTGGGTTGAATTAGTCCATTTTTGACACTGTATGAGCCTTCTCAGTACACTAATGGCTTCTGTCAAACAGATGAGACCTTTCATTCTGTCCGTCCGTCTGTCAGCCACAATGATTTATACAGTACCGTTGAAAAATTTGGCGTAACTTAGAAATTTCCTTCTTTTTTGGAAGAAAAGCAAATTGTCTGTCCATTAAAATAACACCAAATTGATCAGAAATACAGTGTAGACATTGTTAATGTTGTAAATGACTATTGTAGCTGGAAACGGCAGATTTTTTTAATGGAATATCACATAGGCGTACAGAGGCCCAATATCAGCAACCATCACTCCTGTGTTCCAATGGCATGTTGTGTTAGCTAATCCAAGTTTATAATTTTAAAAGGTTCATTAGATAACCCTTTTTCAATTATGTCAGCACAGCTGAAAACTGTCGTTCTGATTAAAGAAGCAATAAAACTGAACTTCTTTAGACTAGTTGAGTATCTGGAGCATCAGCATTTGTGGGTTTGATTATAGGCTCAAAATGTCCAGAAACAAAGTACCTTCTTCTGAAACTCGTCAGTCTATTCTTGTTCTGAGAAATGAAGGCTATTCCATGCAAGAAATTGCTTAGAAACTGAAGATCTCGTACAATGCTGTGTACTACTCCCTTCACAGAACAGCGCAAACTGGCTCTAACCAGAATAGAAAGAGGAGTGGGAGGCCCCGGTGCACTACTGAGCAAGAGGACAAGTACATTAGAGTGTCTAGTTTGAGAAGCAGATGCCTCACAAGTCCTCAACTGGCAGCTTCATTAAATAGTACCCGCAAAACACCAGTCTCAACGTCAACAGTAAAGAGGCGACTCCAGGATGCTGGCATTTTCTCTTAACCACCGCATTTAACCATGGAAAGAGGTCTGGGAATATGGCTGAATATAAACAGTGTAGTTATTTCCTAACCCCATGATAACTGAACTAAATGACTACTGCCCCGTAGCACTCACTTCTGTCTTCATGAAGTGCTTTGAGAGACTAGTCAAGGACCATATCACCTCCACCTTACCGGCCACCCTAGACCCACTTCAGTTTGCATACCGCCCCAACAGGTCCACAGACGATGCTATCGCCATCACACTGCACACTGCCCTAACCCATCTGGACAAGAGGAATACCTATGTAAGAATGCTGTTCATCGACTACAGCTCAGCATTTAACACCATAGTACCCTCCAAACTCATCATCAAGCTCGAGACCCTGGGTCTCAACCCCGCCCTGTGCAATTGGGTCCTGGACTTTCTGACGGGCCGCCCCCAGGTGGTGAAGGTAGGAAACAACATCTCCACTTCGCTGACTCTCAACACTGGGGCCCCACAAGGGTGCGTGCTCAGGCCCCTCCTGTACTCCCTGTACTCCCTGTTCACCCACGACTGCGTGGCCATGCACGCCTCCAACTCAATCATCAGGTTTGCAGACGACACAACAGTAGTAGGCTTGATTAGTAACAACGACGAGACAGCCTACAGGGAGGAGGTGAGGGCTCTCAGAGTGTGGTGTCAGGAAAACAACCTCTCAATCAACGTCAACAAAACAAAGGAGATGATCGTGGACTTCAGGAAACAGCAGAAGGAACACCCCCTCCAGCATGACAAACTTTTACAGATGCACAAACGAGAGCATCCTGTCGGTCTGTATCACCGCCTGGTATGGCAACTGCACCGCCCTCAACCGTAAGGCTCTCCAGAGGGTGGTGCGGTCTGCACAACGCATCACTGGGGACAAACT